>NW_009225128.1:0-6385 GCF_000690835.1 Fulmarus glacialis
CTGCCTGCCAGGTTAAACCACAACAGGATTGAAAAATCACTTGGCATCAGATGAATAGTCTAGTCTTTCTACTCCATCAGCATTCATGATTTGGAATATGTGGGTTACAATATCAAGCCTTCATAGTCCTTTACATACTTGTGGGGACTATACTATTAATATTTACAATGAATTACACAATGATAAAAGAAGTTTCATTAGGTCACCATTAGGAATGCTTTACAAGGATCTTTCATCAAGACAATATCAAGCAAAATGTTTCTCAATACTTTGGGGGAAAAAAAAACAAAAAACAAAAACAAAAAACCAAGCCAGACATAAAAATAATTTGTAGCAAAGATTTAAAGAAGATCCCCAAATTATTATAAGGCAAAATAGTGAGTCAGGAGGTAACAGTGGGTTTAACTTCTTCAGGCTTGTGCAGGTTACTGTATACTATGTGGTGTGGTATTTTCTAAAATTACATTAAGTATTTTACTTTGACTTTCAGAGATTGTATCTGGCATCATTAAAATCAGCTTCAAGCTTTTCACAAGCTATCCTTCAACAAAACCAAATGCAAATAAATCCAACACATAAGGACATAGAATACAGGCCGGAACTCCAGACTGGGAGCTTCATTTTGAAAACATGGCCATTGAAAAGGGTCATAAAGCCTCATCAATCAAGGCAATAAAGATTGGCCTGACCGCAAAGAAATGCATAAGTACCTCAGATCATTCAGTGGCTGAACAATGAAATAGTATGTGAAACTTAATGGGGACAAATTCCAGTTGATGTACATGGGGGAAAAAAAGTCATTCCTAAACTAATACCGAAAATAGTGGATCCAAGCTTGTTCTTACTACTGCGGGTGAAATATTGGGGTTATGATAGATAGTTCTGTGAAAACACCATTTTACTGTATAACAGCAGTTAAAAAAAAATTAATGAATTTTTCATTCCTTTCCTACTATTGGAGAAAACATCAATTTTACTATGTTAATCCTGTTTGCAAACTGCACTCACGTCTCAAATGTTATATGGTGTAAAGGAAAAGATGTTAGATAAGGGCAGCAAGGCTGTATTGCCTTTTCTGTATTAGACACCAAGAAGTAAACTTCACTCTGGAAAAAAGACACATGAGGAGTAATATAAAAGAGGTCTACCAAAATCGGGTGTGTCATGGGGAGGTTGGGTAAAGAATGATTATTGTTTCTCTTTTCCAGTATAGAGAGTGGATACCAGAGGCGTGAAACATAATAGGAAGCACGCCCGCAAGAAGCCAAAGGAGGTGAGACATCAGAACACTGGGGTATGGACCTCCCTGCTGCAGGATGCTGTAGAATTGGCTGTGGTCGAAGGAGAGACTGAGCAACTTTCTGAGGGTTACTAAATACACGGAAACCAGGTCTCAGTCAAGAAAACCTTAACACTAATGGATTAAAAGCTGGGGGATTTTCAAGGGGATTTTTGTATGTGCTTACTCTGTTCTTATATTCTTGTCTACATATTCATTTCTGGCCATTGTCAAAATCAAATGCAGTGTCAGCTGGACCTTTACCCGGTAAGACTGTACTTATATCTCATGCTCTGATGATGAACTACTGAATACGATTGCTCTGTGTGGTGCTGCAGTGAAATGATTTTATGCAATTCTTGACTATCTAAACAGCGGAGGACTGCAATGAGGTCGGGACAGCGGGGGTTCTGCCCTTGACTCTAAGCACTATTGGGCAGTTGCAGGAACACTGTATATGCTTTTGGTCAGTTCTTCAACAAAAATGTATTGCAAAAATGAAAAGTGGTCGGAAAAAGCTGTATGCAAACATTTTAGGGAGGGATTAAAGGAACTCAAGTGATCCAAGAAAAAGCTAAAGCAGTCTTCTGATCACTGTCAGCAGGTATACGTACCGAAGGGAAGAGATTTTTGATCAATACTAATCTGTCAGTGGATTATAGTCCTCGACTGAAGCACAGCGCAGCACAGAGCACTAGCTAGCTGCCTTGCTAGTTACTGTTTTAATGCATGAAATATGATCTGTACAGTGAGTCTGCAATTACTACATTAAAAAGTTACAATGTAATCAAGGTAATTAGTTAATTATATTTTTTTATAAATCTCTATTTAAATCATACATACTCTTAGGGAAATAATATATTTCCAGTCAAATGGATTTAGTCAGGCATCAAGAAAATCTTGATATGTGAAATTTTAATTAAATATATTTATGTATTCCCATTGTAGCAGAACAGGAAAAGACAAACTTCAAAACCATGAGAAGCACACAAGTGAATTCTCAGAATTCTGGTACAGGCTTTAACCATATATTTGTACTTTCAAAGAACAACCTATGATTTAAAAAAAAAACTCACAATGGAATTATATGACATGTTTAGTTTCTTTCACTTTCTAGTCTGTTTGTAAATGTTGTATGTGGGTTGTTATAAACAAAGTATGGGGTATGTAATTCTCTGATTGCAGGATAATTACCTTTTACTTGTTAATGTTCTTGTGATTTGGAAAAAGTGAAATTTAAAAAAAAAATCAGCAATCAGTAGAAAAGATGCCCACTAGCATTACTTGTAGGAAATAAAAATCTGTCCTTACTTATAGAGAAAATATTGTATTTCTTCATTCCCAGGAATGAAGACACTGCATTTTGAGTCCTAATGTAACTCAGACCTCCTATCTACATATTTAAACTACCTATTTATGGATAGAAGAAGTACTAGAGAAACATATATTTAGAAAGGAACAAACATTTTAAAAAATGTGTCATAAAGTATGCTGATCCTTATACCAGGACATCAAGGAAATAAATCGTTAAAATAAACATTTATCTTTTGTTCCAAAACACAACTGAACTTTCCTTGTTCAAGAATGGTGTTCTTGATGAGAATAATAATCTCTTTAGATGGGAGCCAAACTTCACGCTAAAAGCTATGGAGCGCAATCTGGAGCTACCATTTAAATTAGTTGTCTGACAGAATTGGCAATAATTGATTAAGAGATTTAATGTAAATATACTGGAAACATCAGGAGAGAATTAATGAAAACACCACTTTGTCTGAGATATTTGATGACATAGCATGTGTTTCACATAATTTACACCCTGTACCGCCTGTACCTGATGGTATGAAGAATGCATTTAGCTGTCGAAGGTATCAATTGTAGAATTGTTCCCCTACTTGGAAAGGAAAATCTATACCCTGGGGCACACTATAGGAGGAAAATGCTGATGATGCAGTGCACTGTATTTGTATTCAATCAATATTCAAATATATTTCATAATGAAAAACACATTTATTTTAGCTGTAGAAACGAAAGAATAACAGGCTGCAGTGGGATGTCCTGCCCATCATTATTTCTGTTTGGAAGAGGCAGAAGTATACATATGACTTACAGAGGCAATTCAAAGCTTAGATTTAGGGCATAATCATGGTCACCTTTTTATTTCAGCAAAACCTCTCATCCTTGATGATACAAACCAGCATTATAGCATATGGCCTAAGAATAAATTTTTTTAAAGGCTGTCTTCAAATATTATTTTACCTTGTGCTGTGAAGCTAGCATACTCTTTGGAATATTTACTGAGGTGGAGGGAATTAGAAGGGTAAGATTGTTGTTTATTCATTTTCTCCTTACCTATTAAAGTTGTGGATCTGTGGTTAAAAGCAAGCATCCTAACTAGAAGCCTTGTCAGTTTGTATTGGAGTACATAAATATGTCACAAACACATTGACATTTGTTTACATTTTTACTTGTACTTTATTTTCTAAGTGTCATGTTTTAAGCCTAGTTAGCTCAGCCCCACACAGCTGCTCAATCACTCCCCCCTTAGTGGGTTGGGAGAGAGAATTGGAAGGGTAAAAGTGAGAAAACTTCTGGGTTGAGATAAAAACAGTTTAATAGGTAAAGCAAAAGTTGTGTGCGCAAGCAAAGGAATTCATTCACTGCTTCCCATCCGCAGGCAGGTGTTCAGCCATCTCCAGGAAAGCAGAGCTCCATCACGCTTAACAGTTACTTGAGAAGACAAACGCCGTAACTCCAAATGTCCTCCTCTTTCTTTCTTCTTCCCTCAGCTTTTATTGCTGAGCATGACGTCATATGATATGGAATATCCCTTTGGTCAGTTGGGGTCAGCTATCCCGGTTGTGTCCCCTCCCAACTTCTTGTGCACCCCCAGCCTACTCACTGGTAGGGCGGTATGAGAAGCAGAAAAGGCCTTGACTCTGTGTAAGCACAGTTCATCAATAACTAAAACATCCCTGTGTTATCAACGCTGTTTTCAGCATAAATCCAAAACATAGCCCCATACTAGCTACTATGAAGAAAATTAACTCTATCCCAGCCAAAACCAGTACAATAAGCTATGCATTTTTCCTTTCTTCCCTCCCCAGATGTCCTTGCGAGAATTAGAAACCTATCTCCTACTGGCTGTAAGTATCTTTAGTACAAGGCTGAGTTTAGAGAACCTGTTTTTCAATATGAGAGAGATTTGTGTTTTGCAGCATTTCCTATTGCACATCAGGCTCTCTAGTAATTGACTTTTTGCTTCTACCAACTGTATTCACCAAATCTTTTGAAGTTTATACTTCTGTTAGGGCTTGACCTATGTAACATATCATTGAGAAAGACATGATGCAGAATGTTTATTATTCTTAAAGGCCATCTGTATCTTTTGGTCTTTTGTCCCTTACAGTAGATTTTGATACTGCACTAGATACATTAAAGACCGGATAACTATAGCATAAATTCAGGGTGTGGGCAGATAACTTCTAAAGAGACTATCTTTGCAATATCAATAAAGCCCATTTATGCTTATCATAATAGTAAAAGACTGATTCAGCTTCCCTGAAAGTTGATGTGAATCTTTTCACTGACTCCCACAAGAATTGAGTTACATCTTCAACTATCATAAATCTTACTCATGAGGATAGATTCTCTGGAAAGAAAAGAAAAAGATTACTCATGAGTAGGAATTTCAGGACTGAGTTCACTAAAACAGATAACAATCTTCTAGATTACACCATTATCTAAATGCAGCAATCTGGAAAAATAGTGTCATGACAATGTTATTGTAAGCTGGCATTAAATTAATCTAGTTGAAATTTTATGCAGGAAGAACAAATTTAGAGAGAGCATAAAGAAGCTTGTCTTGCATCCCAGTGCAATACAAAAATAAACTGAGAGTGACTTAACCTGTCCAAAAGGTATTAGTCAAGAGTATCATGGAACAACTATTCTCCAGCAAGTATTATTGTTCAGGATTTTACAGGAGAAAAATAACTTAGGTTGTACATGGGAGGTTTTTTTAAATTATTTTTTATTTTATGGTTTGTGGGGTTTTTTTTTGGGGGGGGGTTGTTTGTTTGTTTGTTTGTTTTTAATTTTGGAACACGTAGCTCTTGGTGTCTGTGCTCACTGAAACTCAGCTACTGTCAGGAACAGCACTTGTACCCAAGAATTTTCTCATGAAAATTATATAGAGAAAGCTTGGTGCAGGAAGTGGAAGGAGACAGGGATAGGGATTTTGACTTACTGGGGAAAAAAACCCAAACCCGAACTATTTTGTGTCTAAGATCATTAGGTGTTCAATTGTGCATTAACAGTTCTTAATACAGATTCATCAGCCTAACTTTAGGTTTCTAATGAATAATTCTTTCATGAATTGTTTTGAATTCAGTATTAGACATGAAGGGTACATACAATCAGTGTGGAAGACAAGGAGGGTTATCTTAAATTTAACTAGAAGATGGTTTGGGGCAGTGTTCCTCTGTGAGGAGGGGACAGGGGCTGCCCAGATGCAGCTGGTCCCAGATGGCTCCTCAATGGACCCATGACAAACACGGCTGAGCTCATTAGCCAAGCTGGTGGTGCCTCTGTGATAACATAATTTAAAAAGAGCAAAATGCCAGAGAGCAGAGAGGAATGAGGAGGGAAAAAACATGAGAAACCATCCTGCAACACCAAGGTCAGAGAGTAAAGAGGGGGAGGAGGTGCTCCACGCACTGGAGCAGTGCTTCCCCTGCAACCTGTGTGAGGATCACACCTGAGCTATCGACACCGTAGCCCATGGAGGTCCCCACACCTGAGCAGGTGGATATTTCCTGAAGGAATTGAACCCCATGGAGAACCCATGCTGGAGCAGATATTCTTGAAGGACTGCAGCCCATGGAGGACCCACATTGCAGCATTGAAGAAGGGACCCCACGCTGGAGCAGAACAGCCTGAGGAAGGACAAAGTGGCAGACATAAACTGTTAAGAACTGACTGTAACACCTGTTCGCCATCCACCCTGTGCTGTTCAGGGAAGGGGGAGGCGGTAGAGAGTTGGAAATGCAGGGGTGAAGATAAGCCTGGGAAAAAAAGGTGTGTGTCCTGGTTCCGGCTGGGACAGAG
>NW_009225129.1:0-8121 GCF_000690835.1 Fulmarus glacialis
GCGAGCGGAGGTGTTTGTTCATGCGGGTACAGAATTGGCCACGATCGCCCTTTCTGGGCTCCTGAAAACCAAGGGAAGGCGGCAGCTCCCGGGTTCCCTCCCCGCGGCACGGTGGTCATTCTTAAGAGCAAGGGAATGGTCTCTCTCGAGGATCCCCCTTGAAGTCATCTTCTTATTTGTGTTAGGCTTGCCTGCTAGAGGCTCTGCGGAGACCCCCTCTTGTGCTGCGTTGTGTACCCATAACAAAAAACAGTTGTGCTCCTGAAATTTTTAATTGCCCGTATCTGCTCAAGAATCCCCTTTGAGTTTATCCCTCAACTGGATGGGGCAGGAGCTGTGGAACATGGCAGGTCAAAATCACCCGAGTCCGCAGCGTGCCGGCACGGATCCTCTGTGTGCTTGCCTGCGGAGACCCCCTCTTGTGCTGCGTTGTGTACCCGTAACAAAAAACAGTTGTGCTCCTGAAATTTTTAATTGCCCGTATCTGCTCAAGAATCCCCTTTGAGTTTATCCCTCAACTGGATGGGGCAGGAGCTGTGGAACATGGCAGGTCAAAATCACCCGAGTCCGCAGCGTGCCGGCACGGATCCTCTGTGTGCTTGCAGGGAGAGAAGTTATCCGGCTGGCAGCTCATGTGCATACGTGACAATTTGTGCCCGGGAAGATTTGCAGTCACAGCTCGGTATCAAATGTTCTGCAGAAAGAACCACGGTACGTTCAGTTCCTTGAAGCAATTCGGTGAGCGAGAGAAAAGCTCTTGGCATTGCTTACAAAGACTGGGGAGTTGCATCTTAAGCCTCCCATACCCAGCGCAAAGGTGTCTTCCAAATGCACAGCTGTTTTGGCAAAAATCTCAACAGGCAAAGAAACAAATGCTGGGGATGTGTTAGTAGGCAGGTGGGTTTCCAGTAAGGCCTGCTTGTTGGTAAAGAGAGCACCCGATGTCATGAGCATCACTCCAAATGGACCTCCCTTTTTAAAACACTACCTCAAAACAACATAAACCCTGTATCTTCTAAACATCTCAAACTCTGTGGCCATAAAATGGTTGCTGAAACATCATCCCTCTCTGTGCTCCAAGGAGTAAATTAGTTGATGTATCTCGTTCTGTTGTTTCCCGTTTTGTTCCTGTCATCAGAGTGTAACTCCAGAGCAGTTTAAATCTTGCAGAAGCCCGTGAACACAAGCAGGATGCTGAAGGGGGGTTGCAGCAGCCCCGCCTGAGACTGCACAAAGCAGCTGTGAAATTGCCTCCGTTGCTCTTCCCTTTGGTGTCTATCAGCTGCTGTTGAGCAAGCTTGATGTGGGATGGTTTTGAAGCTGGTTTAAACTTGAAAACACAGCTTTGTTGAAGCAGGGTTTTTTCTGTATTTTTTACTTAATATTCTGAATGAAAAGTTTATAAATTGGCAAATGAGTTTGTCTAGTGTGGGGGGGTTCAGCCTAGAAAATTGAGCTTCTGGAGGCTTTTCTAAAATGAAAACTGTTTTCTGGTTAGAAGTGAGATTTTTGTTTTAAAAAATAAGCTAATTGCTAGTGTTTTATTGCAGTGTTAAAATCCAAACAAAATGCTTCGATGTTATTAAAATGAAAAGATCGATAGACCTGTGCTGATTTTGTTCCAGCTGTAAAATTTTTTAAAATGTTGATTTTTTTAAAATTTCTTTTTCTGTAGTTAGGGACAAGAAACCTTTCAGAAGTACTATTTGTTAATGCAAAATGAGATACTAATGAGATACTATTTCCACACACCTCCTGCTTCTCTTTAGCTTTCCGTCCCCACCTAAGTCTGGGCGAGCAGACCACGTCCTCTTCAGAGACAAGTGGCGAGGGGGTGCTGTAGCAGCAGTAGTTTTGCATCTCTGGTAAGCAGTCACGCAGTTCCTGGTAGCCTTTTCCCACTGGTGTGCTCTTTTCCCAGCCTTTCTGAGGACCGAGTTCCTCACGGTAGTAACCCTTGGGAGAGGTCTGCGTTGTAGAACTAGCAGAGAGCAGTGCAGTCTCCCTTTCAAATCTTATCGGATTATAGCCTTGTAGTAGTTGGTATTACCTCTGTTCCCTCTACTAAGCGTAGTTTGGTAGTGGTGCAGTTGTTCAAAAAAAGTCAAGTAGGAATAAAAACAATATATAAACCTCCTTTGCTATGTGAAAGTATTGGAGTGCCTTCCTTTCTTCCTAATTTGGTATTGATGTGGCATCTGTAAGTAGTTTATTGATGAAGTGTTCTAACACTGCCCTGTTTTGTTCTTGGTCTTATCCCCAGGGCCTGTGAAACCCTTTAGAAATTCCCACTGGTGCTTTGTAAATGAGAATAAAGCTAATCACCTCCTGGATCTCTCCTGCTGCTGAAAGAAACTAGCAGTCTGCTCAGTGAGTCTTTTTGTTCAACAATACCACATTTTCAAAGTCAGTCAGAATTTTTTCTCTGTGAAGTGAGTTACCTCAGGGCTCTTAAAAGCGATGGAGAATTAAATAAAGGCCATGACATAACCAAAACCAATTAAGGACAGTTCACAAAACTGTTTTATAACTGATGCAAAATAAGTGTGGTTCAGTCTGCTAACCTACTTTTGCTTGCCACATCCCTTACCATTATCTTACAAGTATCATAATTTGTTTTTTTTTATGAGGGAATGTTCTGAATGTTTATGAGGAAACAGTAAAAGAAAATCAACGTCATGGATAATTAATAAAATTATCTGTGTTCATCTTTAATGCCATGTGGCTGATACAGCTGAGGTAAATGATATCCCAAAAGAGAGAATGATAAGGAAGTTCCTTGAATCAAAGGTGTGAAAGATTATTTCCAAGTAAAGGACAAGCAGACATCCTCCAATACTTTCTGAAATTGCACGTGGCTATAACTTTTGTTTATAGCACATAGGAAGTGTGAGATACATAGTCTGGCTTTCTTAGGTGTTTAGAGGCTGTCAAAGCTGTGGCAAATACAGCACAAAGAGGATAATTTTATGTACCATGTAAAACGTGATTGAGGGGAAGTAAAACTTTTGCCTCAGTCCTTCAGTGTGAAAGGGAGATAGTATTGTGTCCATTGTATTTAAACTATGTGTCTGTTGAGTAAGGGGCTTTCTAGCTCTGTGTGTATGTGTAGTCCATACATCTGGTATATGATAGATGAATGTGCCAAATGTTACAAATCCAGATGTTCCCATCCCTGGAACTCCCCGGCTTTGCTGCTGCACAGCCAAAGACAAGCCTGTCGCATCTCACATTGTGAGCACAGTGCTCCCCAAAGCTAGGGACAGTCACACGTCCCAGACATCCTGGCACAACATGCTCATGTCTTGTGCGGATGCCTGGTTGTGGTCTGTGACTCCTTGATTAAATGTACCTGGAGCATCAGGTGCCAGAGCAGGGGAGGAATCATGCTTCTACAGTGGTCAAAGCGTGGACCATGAAGCAGGACCACGTGCTCAAATGAGTCTGTCTAAGAAAGCATGCTCCCCTTTGTCATAACCTGCCCTTACATGGTACAGCTCATCAGGCATTCCCCTTCCTCCCCTTCTTTCCCATCACACAACACAAGACAGTTATTTGAAAGGCCTATAAATAACAAGGGAGCAAGAGCCCTAATCACTTCTGAAAATGGTTGCCTTGTCCCCTTCACTCCTGCCCCAACATTAAAATCATATGCATTCTAAAACTAGCTCTCCTTGCTGGAGCTCTATGGATCTTCTGTATTTTCCCCACTATACTCTTACATTCCTGTATCCTTGCTGTTAGCCAATGCATTAAATAATTCATGGCAATGGCAGCTTCACACACGGTGCCTTCCTCTCTAGTAGTCCACATCAGTGAGTCCAACAAATTTGCAGCATGACTCAGTCCCATAATTGTTCTGAAAACCACACAACCAAAGACACCCTTGTCTCTCCCTTTGATTCACTAAAAGGGTTCTCAGATTTATTACGCTTTCTTGTCTCCTTGATGTACAGCTTAAGGGCAGTGGGCAGCCGATAAAAGATTCTCAGCGCCTTGGGAAGGGCGGATTGTCACAGGCGAGATCCTACTGTGATGTATGATCATCAAATCACATTGGAGGTGGCATATGTTTCTTTTGTCAAGCTCCATCAGCTGATAAAGTATAAGGTCAGAAACAGCGAGAGCTTTGGCACATGCAGAGAGGATGATGAAGAACAATGTGCCGTGGCTGTGATTTGGAGCTAGAGCTGCTTGTGGTTGCAAGAACATCTGTTACAAGATGGTCATGGGGCACATGCACGGATTTGGTCCTGCTGATGCATGATGCCTGTGCCGTCGAAGCTGGAAACTAGTCAAAACCAAGAGAGGGACTTACGGCTACACTTAAATTGTCACCATGTCTCGAAGATTACTGTACTTGAGATTAACCTGATCAGAGTGGTCACCCTAGCTCACCCATGATGTGGTTCTTTGCAGGCTGTGATGGCACCCTGACAGCGCTTTTGCCTTGCACCCCCCACATGTCTGATAGAAGCAGAAGCTAATGATGAATCGGGCCTCTGACACTTTTTTTATTGTCACTTGATTGCTTTTTTTTATGCAGTCGTGCACATATTGGTGCAGGGTGTTACAGGGAGCTCTGGACTAAATCTGGACCTAATCCTGCTTGCTATAGCGTGCTACCTGTTTACAGAGCACTTCTGATGGGCAGAAGATTTATTCTGCTTGCTGCTCTGCCTTTGTAGTGCTTTCTTGTCCTCACTCCCACCACCAGCTCATGGCTGCTTGCAGAGCAGTGAGGCGTTAAATATCAGACAGGCTAATGAGTACATCAAGATCCATCCCAGTGTGTGGCTCAGTGTGTACAGACCACTGCCTGGAGTCAGGCACTTCACCCGGCTTTTAATTGCCTTATGCTTTTAATTTTTAATGGCCTCTGCAGATACTGATTTATTGCAATGTACTGTAGCATGCATTTGCTTATCACTGAGCGATGATGCCAGTGCAGTCCAAGGCTGACAAGGTAAGTACATTAGTGCTCTAGCAGGCTGGGAAGTCTGAAGGTGCAGGCACCCGGCTCTGGAGAGCGCATTGCTGCCTCACCTGCTGTGTGCTCCATTCCTCAGGCTCTAGGGTCAGGACTTCTGTTACATGCTGCAAAACATATTGTAGTTTTAGAAGATCAATTTTTAGTGTCACTTCAAATAAAGTAGTATAGTATCTTTCCTCCTGAAGGACTAAATACATCACAGCAGCTGTCTGGCTGTCTACAGGTTTGGACTGCAACACTTCAGCAGCTCCTTGCCATCTGTGTAATGGTCTCCAATCTGGCAAACATAAAGTAAGAATTACTCACAGGAGTTAAATTTGAAAGTTCTGGCACTTGTTAAACCACCACTGCTGGAAATAAGTGTATTTCCAGAACTTGTAGGGTGATCAGGCAGGAAGGAAGGACATTGGGGCAAGAATTGGTTTTGATATTGCTAGCCGTTAGGAGGAGGATTTTCTGAGATCCTAGCACTTGTGCTGAGCAGTCTCATTAAGATCAACAGGGATACGTGTTCATATGCAGGGTAAAAGTCTCTGTACCTCTTGGATCTCAAATCTTTATTTTACAGTCCTGATCTATACACCAATTTTCAAGCAAGCAGTCATTTTAAATACAGGTAATTTATATCTAAAATGTCTGGAATGGTATTGTCTTTATCTGTCTTTATATTGTGTATATGTGCACAGACTTCTCAAAGTGAGATCTTAATCTACAGCTGGTGAATTTAATAGCTACAATTAGGGAAATGTTTAAGAATACTTGATTTTATCTAATTTATGTTTGTTTTCCTATTAAGGAAGATGTGCATTTGTGGTAGTGTTTTAATAAAACACAATAAAATGATGATGGTAAGATCTGGAGATTATATTAAAAATGAGAAGGACACATCTAGAATATAAAATACAGTAGGAATTAATTCCTCTTGGTTTCCCTTTTATTTACCTCGATGGCTCCAGTTTCCATGTGGAAGTCTCATACGATGGTCTGACCTTCTTTCAGAAGCAATAGGGTGTTGAGCTCTAGTGATGAAAGAGCTGGGGAGTTGCAGGCTTAACAGTGAGTGCAATAAAAATGAAGTATTGGAGAGGTGTGTTATTTCAGCTGGGATAGAGTTAATTTTCTTTCTAGTAGTTGGTATAGTGCTGTGTTTTGGATTTAGGATGAGAATAATGTTGATAACACACTGATGTTTTAGTTGTTGCTAAGTAGTGCTTACACAGAGTCAACGACTTCTCTGCTCCTCACCCCACCCCACCAGCGAGGAGGCTGGGGGTGCACAAGAAGCTGGGAGTGGACACAGCTGGGACAGCTGACCTCAACTGACCAAAGGGGTATTCATACCATATGACATCATGCTCAGCATATAAAGCTGGGGGAAGAAGGAGGAAGGGGGGAACGTTCAGAGTGGTGGCGTTTTGTCTTCCCAAGTCACCGTTACATGTGGTGGAGCCCTGCTTTCCTGGAGATGGCTGAACACCTGCCTGCCGACGGGAAGTAGGGAATGAATTCCTTGTTTTGCTTTGCTTCTGTGTGTGGCTTTTGCTTTCCCTATTAAACTGTCTTTATCTCAACCCAGGACTTTTCTCACTTTTACTCTTCCAATTCTCTCCCCATCCCACCAGGGGGGAGCGAGCAAGCGGCTGTGTGGGACTTAGTTGCCGGCTGGGGTTAAACCATGACAAGGTATTTGACCATCTGCTTGTGTAAGTAACCTGTCTGCAGTGAGTGAGCTGTGCAAACCATTCAGGAAGCTACTGAAGACACATTAAGCCCCTGGATACAATGAGGAAGGAAGCTTACTGCCAGTTCCAATGGTACTATAATTTGGAGATGGCATATCACAGGGTTGTTAGTAATGCCAAATAAGAGGCACAAGGAGCAAATTTAAGTGCTGAAGCCTTGATTATCACACTACCTAATTGTTAGTTTACCGTCTGGGGTGGGGAGACTGCATCAATCTGCTGCCTTCAAGATATTCATACGCCTTTTCAGATTTACCAGTGGGCGAACGATCTTCAAGATGGAGTTTGCTCCAGTGGTGATGCTCAAAAGGCGGTGTGGGATGGGACCTGCACCCTACGCAGCCTCTGGCACAGTGACAGCAAGCTGTGCCTCTCAAACAGCTCTGTGCTCTCCTGCCACACCTCCAGATACGCAAGACATACTCGTCCTTTCCTGCCATGAAAATACCTGGCTGGTGGGTCTCCCTTTGTAGCAGACATGCTGATTTGCAATAGCCTCCAAACTAAAAATGACATCTTAGTGTTGTGTTGGGGCCAGAGGAGAACCAAGCTCAATATAGTGTGGATGTGGCCAGACTGCTCCAGAAGGAACTGGTCCTAGTGTGAGCAGAAGCCAATATGCCAGCATCTCTCCCTAACTGCTTTTTATTTAGCAATGTGGACCTACCCGGGGATTTGTTTCTCATTGCCTCCAAGGCCATTAGACACCCAGTATGGGGATGCTGGTCAGTGTTTCTAGGAGCACCAGACAGCTGGAAAGGGGAGGGTGTACTTCTCCCAAAAAGGTGGTAGCGAGTGACTGGTCAGGGAAGTGCACAACTTGCAGGACTGTGCAGTGTCCTACAAGTGGACTCAGAGTCTAAAATTTTGGCATGAGCTGAAAGGACCACTTACTGTTACTGTTCTTGTAGACATGAACACCACTTCCCTCCTCTTGAAGCTAAGTTTAGATCATGGAAGTAGCAGCCAACTTGTGCCTATCCAGCCACTTGTTTTGTAGTCAAATCTATGTTGTATTCACCAAATTAATGCATGAAAGAAATATTAAGGCTGCAATTCCCGGTTAGGGAATGACTGGTTTAAATTTCCCCATATAACCTGAACTGATCCCACTCAGACATCCCATCTCTGTGCTGGATGCAGTAAAGGTCAGGACAAAAAGCATAATGGGACTGTGTAATTAAAAATCAGTTTAATGCCTGCACGTAAGTGTGGCTGAATTCAGGTTTCACAAGCAACTCCAAATCTGCCATTTCTGGCCATGTTCCAGCATTTGGATGTCAACTGCTTCTACCCTGCAGAGCAAGACTCTGCGGTGCTGATATATAAATTCCTGCAATTTGTGAAGGCCAAAACTAAGCATTTAGAATCATAGAATCATAGAAT
>NW_009225130.1:0-22595 GCF_000690835.1 Fulmarus glacialis
TAATGATTCTATGATTCTATGATTTGTGTGGGATTAGCAATAGAGAGTCATGCAGGTGTGACTCCTTTTATTTTCTATGTGATTACAGGGTATAGAACAAAGAAAACTTGAGCAGGCACTCAGGACGGACTTCTTCATAGTTGATGAGGTCCAGTGTTTCCACCTGTTCCCCTCCTCTACCTGAATGGGAAGTTAATAAATAATTAAAATAAAGTTAATTGTAGGAGCACAACCGAGAGGTTATCCAGAGAGGGACTACTTGGTGGTTGGAGGAACCTGTGGAGAGGACAGAAAGAAAAGCAAAGTTAAGTGAGAGGTGTAACATCTTAAATGAGAGAAAATACCCTCATATATCAGGGACATTTCAAGTCTGCCAAGTGCTTTTAGAAATCATTCAGGAAGGGTGGAGTATGTCAGCATAATTTGCAAGTGGCATCTTTTCTCTGAATGACTTCACTGAAACAGATGGCTTTTTATGAGATATTTTATATCTTGCTTCCACCAAAATATTGACTTAACAGTCATTCCTATCGGCAGCCATTACTTCAATCAGATTCAAAGAATTGTATAAAAATTGCATAAACCAATTATTAAGGAATTATCATGATAGTTTCCAGATTTCTAAGAAAAAGGGGGAAATGTGTGTAATAATTGCAATGTTTATAAAGATTTCTCGAAAAATTCTTTGTAGAGGTTTGGTTTTCTTTAAACTGAATTGAATATGGAAATAAATATGTAGCATTCAGAATTAGTAGTGGAAATTGTGTAACTAATTCTTCATGTGCTGTGTACCAGAGTATCTCCCAGGGACACTTTATGCTTCAGTTTTAATCCTCACTGTTTACTCAAGTGGTGATTGAAATATCAAGATTATAGGTTTAAAATAAAATTACCATTAATTACAAGGCTGTCATCTGAAAAGAGTGGCAAACTCTATGAATTTTGTTTCCAGGAGGATGCTTAAATGCCTGCAGTATAAAAACATTAGGAATTTTGTTGTGTTTAACCTTACTAACTGTCAAAAAGCATTCGTACAGACAGCCACCGATGCAGCTATAGTATTTGACATAGTTTTCCCTTTGCCATTCTCACCTATAAAACTGTCAGGAGCTGTCAAGGAAGACAAAGGACTGTGAGAAACATCTTCAAAAAGTGAACAAAGAGAGAAATGGCTGTGGATTACACTTAACGCCTCATCTTCAAAAGCAATTCCAGCATTTTGCAGAGCAAATTAAATAACTTAAAAAATCTTTGAGAATTGGAAAAGAGATCATTATCTGTACATTAGATGTGAAGGAAGAAAAAAAGCAGCAGAATTACTTTCTGTAACTGTTGAGTCCCATTGTTTGAGATTTTCTACTTATAAAGCACTGGAAGCTGTAGGAACGAGCAAAGACATGCACTCAGAGTTTTTCTGCCTGGATTCAGTTGCCTAAAGCTGTGCACTTTAGATGGAATTTTTTTGACCTGAAACTCCAAATTGACACGAGTATCAAAAGGGGGGGGGGGGGGAAAGAATCTATCATTTAAGATATGAGAGATAAAATAAAAGGAAATATTACTTAAAACCATTTAAATCAAAGAACTACAAATAAAAGTAGCCTCTTGAATTTTCCTTTTTAATTTTTCTCCTCTCCCTCCATGTTTGGAGAGCAGCTCAGAAGTCTGCATACAGCTGTCAGACACAAAATCTTTTAGAAGAAGCCTTCTGAAATATCTAGAAGGAGTCTTAAGTCATGGCTGCTAAGGGGGAAGCATGAATGCTCTGAGGTTAAATCATCTGCTCAAAGGCCTGCGTCTGCACCTTCTGCTGGCATAGTCTTGCGTCCCTGTATGGCTGCTACAGAAAAGCTTGTGAGGATCCTATGTCTAATTCTGGTACAGATGAGCTGTTGCTCTCATGTTGCAAAATCTGTGATAGTCGCTGCTGATCTGTGGAGCAAGTGCTTTGCTTGTCATCCATTTTTGAATCCTCAACACTGAGACTCTTGGAGGTTTCTATGGGTGTATTGCTGTTGGTGCATTGCCTTTCCACGTGCAAATTGTTCATTCATGTCGAGTCACTCTACTGTCAGCAGAACCACTGTCCTATTTATGCAGGTTCTTTCCAAGTCCTGCTTTGAAGCAGAGAGAAGTGCTGTCATATTACAAGAAAACTGTGCGAGACTGGATTCAGTTTGCGGAGCCACTGGCTCTACTTTTGAAATGGACTGTTCTCTACTACCTGACAAAACTTGGGAAGACATTTCCCATGGAAAACTTCCGTAGGAGCTATGGTATATAATTACAGCTCCGGTGGAGTAGAAACTTTGTCTCTTCCCCTTCAGAAAGGAAGCACAGGAGAATTTTTTTCCTTAATCTACCCATTTGGGATTTGACAACAGCTATCTCCATCCGTCTCCACAGGGACATAGTAAATGTGCATCTCTCCTGCTCCTAGGTGCATCACTTGCTCACTGGCACTGGGATATGCCTGTTCTGTTGAGGTTTGTCTCTGTTGTCCAGGATGTGTTGGAACAAGGGATCATTTCTCCTATTTCAGAAACATGCAACAGTCAGAGGCACTGGGGATTCCCAGCTCCCTATGCTGTTCAGAATAGCATGTGGGTTTCATGTTTCTGGTGAAGGTTTTGCACAGCTCATTGCAGTAGGGCATTGCAGAGAGGACACTAAATTCCTTTTACATGGGCAGCATCTGGAATTTGCCTGGAAACCTGCTGTGGTGAACTTGAGCTGGCTGTAGCTTCATAGTATATGGAATTAGCTTTAAACGTCAAATCCCTGTAACAGTAAGTAAGATACTTCATACATGTCTCTCTTACATCCCTCATATATGCAGCTGTGCAAAATTTCAAAACAATTATTTTTAAAGAATTTAGAGTCTTATTTGCTACTTTGGAGAGAGAAGAAAAGTACTTTTACATCTGGCTTCTTTCAATGCAGTTCAGCTATATTCAAAGCTGTCATGGCCAAATACAGTCACAGGGTGCTGCATTACACAGGATTTATGTGATGTGGTCCTAGTGGTATCACACTAGTTTGTCAGCGTTACTGACAGAAGTGTAGTTCACTGGTTATAATTCTTTTAGGTGCAGCTGATAGTGTAATTTGGAGCATGGCTAATGCATTATGTGCCAGAAGATCCTGTCCTTGACCCTGGGTTCTGTACAGAGACCTGTGTCTGTTTCTTGGACCTCTTGTTTTAAGGAGTTAATCAAAACACTAAAATAGAAGACAAGTGTACATTGCCTTCAGGATTCAAGAATAAAGTCGAACTGTGTAGGGCTTTCAGAAGAGACTGCTTTCTGGTGCCTTGTTCCTGTTCATCAAATACCTCATCCATCTGCCCCACCTCACTCATAATCTCTTTCAAACAAGACCCAGAAGGAAAAGAGCCGTTTTTCAGTGAACTGTGGTTGTTTGTTTCTTCTCATGCTATGTTGACTTCAAAGATGCTGTCAAGAGTCATGAAATGCCTGCTCTGTTCAAACAAAGCAAAAAAACCCCAAAAAGTTACATGCTATTTCCTTCCTTTTTTTTTTTTTTTAACCCTTGTCCCCTTTGGAAATTGGCTACCCTACCTTTAGGGTAGTTGTTCTGAAGTTGTTTTGTGTTAAGAGTATCTGAATGGATACTGAGACATGACCATAGCCTCTAGGAACTTTTCTTACCCTGTTTGGGAATTTACTGCCTGTTTTCATTTTTCTCTCTCTTCTTATGTTCCATCTAAAAGTCTTTATGTAGAATTTTGCAAATGCTCAAATATTACTGTTGATATATTTAGCAGAAAAGCAAACGCAAGAATTCTAAGTATTAGTTTAATGCCTTTACCGGATGTTTGTGTGAGAAAGGATTCAAATTCTTCGTGAAAATAACAAGTTGAAATGTAGTACAGTGAAAAGCAGAGAGAGAGAAATGTTTGAATCTTATTGGCAATTATATAATGAAATGTATGTAAGTGCAATTGAAAAAGTACATATTAACCAGAACCATGGTTTTTGAATCTTTTCTTATTGAGGATACAATTTGTATGATTCATTAATGACTGAAATTGCCTGGAAGAGAATAATCATCAACTTACTCTGATGGTTTTAATACATGCAACAGTATGTATTTAATACATGCTCCAACTAGTTGTGGGTGATAATAAATTCCCCTGGCCGTGTATAGTTTGCAGTATCTTTTGTCAGCAACTGCCAGGACAATACTTAACTCATCAGTTTACAAAAGTCTTGCCTGTTCAGGGACAAATAAGATTTAAAAATAGTTACTCATGTCACCGGTGGCTTCCAAGTATAAAACTAGTGGGCTTCAGTTTTCCTAAATTAACCGAGTCCCAAGGGGAATATCGTGGCTCATGAGACGTGATATGCGTTTTCATCAGCCAAAAAATTTTGCTTGTATAGTGGAGGAGCAGTTCATTTGTATGAATATTAAAATGTGTTGCCAGGATTTTATGGTCTAGTAAGAGTCAATGTTTGAATCTCTTGATTGTTGAATTAAATTTTCTCAGCAATCTGTTGTCCTATGTAGAGAGCTATTTAAGTCAAATGGTAATCAAAATCCATTGTCTTGTAAATCACTACAGTCTAAAGCAATCGCCAAACTGACTGACTCTCATTTACTTCAGTAAAGTGGATCATAGGAGTAACTAGACAGGAATGAATGAAAGAAAATTGTCCGCCTCTTAGACTTGTCCACCTTTCCTCCTCAGCCAGCCTCAGCTGATACACATCATGCAGTACAGCTACAATTATTGAAGAGTTACAGGATGAAGTTAGCAGGATTTTTTTTACCATTATGGCAAAAAAGTTTTATTCATGATTTCCAACCTGTCTGTAACACTGTTTTGGCAGGACTGTCTCTTTTCCTAGGAATAAATACTGTCATTGCCTGTTTTTATCCAAGTAATTAACTGGTATTCAGGGTATTACAGATTATTTCCACTAGGAGGAGAAAAAAGGGATGGAATAGGCCTTTGCTGTTCTCTTGATTTACAAATTAAATATACGGGGGCCCTTAATGCAAGAATACAGGAAGTTCTTGGTTTTGTTGAATATGATAGGAAATATATATCAAAAGCTGTTTGTTTGTTTCCTCTGCCCCCAGTCTCTCTCCAGTGAATGCTTTCTGTCAAAGCTCTCTTAGCTTTCTGTAGCATCACATTAGCAGTGTCGTTTTGCTTCTTTGGCATCTCTGTGATATTTGCAGCTGACACCATGCGGAACAGCAACATCAAAGCCTATCCCTCAGTCCTTCACTTATCATGCCTGTGTAAAAGCATTTGAATTCTTCCAGGCCTTGTTTTCTGTTATTCTAGCCATGTTATTGAACAAAAGGACCTAAATTTGTTCTTTTTTTTTGTTGTTCTCAGGGGTACGATAGTAGGTGGTTATTCAAAGAGATAATATGACCACCTTAGCTCCACCACATCATTACTTACCCCAGCTCTTTAGTTCTATTCTGGTCACTTCCAGATGGAGGTCTAAAGCTGTTCTTCCTGTAAGGATTGTCTTTCTCTTCATGGAAAAATTCAGTTTGCTACATTTAACAGAGATGGTGCTTTTTTTTTTTTTTGTCTTGGGGGAAAATTACCTCTTACATCCTCTAGTTTCTGAAGGTGACTGTGTATCCCAAGGGGTTTTTGATAGTAGTCCTCAACCATTGCTTAAAATGTGTGTACGTACTTTAATAATGAGAATCTTAGGGTTTCTGTGTTCTTTTGCCTGTTTACTAATGAACATAGCTTAAATTTGTCATGCTTCTCTCGGAAATATTTTTGTGTGCCCAAATAGGTGTGTGTTTGTGTTACGGTGATAGGATAGAAATGAAAAGTAAGCTCTGTAGAGCCTGTTATCTACAGCCAGTTGCAAAGACAGTTGAGTATTTCTTGCCTAACATTTTAGTGTTCAACTCCTGCAGTGAAATCCACAACTCTAAACAAGGTACCTCTGTTCTTCCTAGGTATGCGTGCCAGATACTTGGCATCTTTAAGTCGTTTTCAAAGTAGCTCACACATTGTGGGCAGAGGGAAAAAGAGTGAAGGACTGGGAAATAAACATCTGAAATCCATTTTCATTTGCAGGGACTGTCTGTAAATCTTAAACACTTAAATGAGACATTGTTTTACACCCCTGAATTTCTTTAAGGATGACCAGCTCACTCTTTAGTTTAAAAACCTAAAAGCTAAAGAATACCTGTTTTCTGTAATTTATCCAGTGACTTTTTCTAAGCAGTCCTCAGATTAAAAAATGTGAATCCGTAACTCTTCTGCTCTGAGTGAGCTCACACTTGTTGCTTAGTGTCTTCTGCGTCCATTAACATGGCTTGGCAACTCAGCATCAGCAGGCAGATAGGCAGTTCTTCACTCCTCTAGGCTTCTGACCAGGACTAGTTAAGAAGGGAGGAATCAAGAGTAATACAAATTTTAATCTCTCAGGCAGGGAAGACTTTGTATCTAGAGCTGCTTCTTCATAATCAATAGAATATTTACAGTAGGTATTAAAAAAAAGGGCAGCAGTAACATCAGAGTTGTCCGAGTGGTAGCTGTTGTGAATGCTGTTTGTTTAACTGGGATTGATACTGTCTTCCTGTTGACAATATTTACTGGATCCAGCCTCTTGATTGAATTAGATACTTAGATGCCTAATTCACAAATCCCAAGAAGATGCAGACGTTCTTGATCTCTGCCAAGACAGCATTGCTTAAAGTAAATTTATTGGTGAAAACTCTGGTGCCAGCAGGATCCCGAGTGTCTTCAGTAGTTAGCTGGATTTCTTTATACATCAGTTTCTTGTACTTAGTCTTCAGATGAACTGATGACTTGTGTGTTTGTGTGCCCTCAAGGAAAGTGTCACCTTTTCTGTAAAGGTGATTGGGGTGAGGTGATATAAGCGAGGCATTTGGGTTTAGTGTATGGAAATGGATTTTACCATTTTAAGGTAGATGCTAAATTAGATGTGATAGTGATTTGAAGCCCTTAATTCCTCTAAGGATATCCAGGTTGTGCTTTAGTTTTAGGTTTGGAGTTTTTGTTTGTTTCATTTGCTTTTTTGGTTGTTTTTTAAAAAAACACAGAAACTCACAGCAGGGTCAGTTATATGTATTTTATCCCATCAACGAGGTGTCATTGTTTTATATATATAATCCAACTAAAGAGGATGTAAGGTGTTCAAAACGGGAAAGACAAGATAAGTCTTCATCCTATGAAACTGAAAGAAAAAAAAAAATTTTAAGTTTAGAATCAAAGACTCAGAGATGGTGTTATTGTGACTGTAGAATTTCTAATATAGCACGCTCCATATTTGAAACTGAAAATTAAGAGGAAGTTCCCTGGGTAGCAGTTTATCTCAATAACATACAAAGCTTTAGAACAAAGAAGAATAATTAAAGATTTAGAGATAAATGATATAAAATGCAACATGAGTTTACCAGAGGTAACTTGTGGCAGAACAACATAAGAGCATTCTTTGTAAAATAAACCGTGTTTACAGATGGGAGATATGGTAGCTTTTATCTATCTGGTGTTCAATAAAGCATTTGTTACAGAACTCATACTAGAAAAATATTAATGAAACTGAAAAAGATGTTCTTTAATGCTTTAATCTTTTGTAATTGGATAAGAAAGCAGCTAGAGAAGTAGCAGCAAGTTGTGCTATGTACTGAGTATTTGTACTTGACAGGAAGAGGAGGGGAAAGGTTTGTGTATGTCAGTCAATCAGAGGACATACTACTTAAGGGTGGTCCTGTCTCTGCAGGTGCTGGGTCTGGTCTGAGTCTGTCCTCATTACTTCAGCAGTAACAGCCATCCCCTGTGCAGGGAGGGAGAGGGTAAACACCTAGGAAATAGTCTGGGAAATTTGCTTCTGCAGAGGGCTTGGTGGTGTGAAGAAGCAGTAACGGGGAGGAATAGGAAGGTGGCTGCAAGTGCTTCTCTTCTTCACAGCAGTTGCTGTGGTCTCTCATCTCTCCTTCTCCTTGCTGATGTGGCAGCAGCAGCCAGATCGACTTAGTTTAGCCTGTGGACAGGAGCAAGCAGATGCACTAATTGCTGCCTGTTTCACTGAAGTACTGATATTGGGTTGGGTAAAAGCATATTTGGAGCCAGAGGGACCCTGCTGAGCAGCGAATCAGAGAGTGACTTCTAGGCAGCCGTGAAGAAATAAACCTAAGAAAGATATTTTCTGTGAGGAGAAAAAATTGCACCTTCACACTCCCAGTGTGACATACAAGCTTTATGGTCAGCAAAGATGACTGGAAGAAGTTCATGTAATACATTTCCTTGGAGATCTTCCCTCCCCATTCCACAAATTCAACAAAGCTGTGCTTAAGCCAGTAGGTTGCACATTTCTTTCAGTGAGTACCATGATATCTACTGCTGATATTTCTGGCTTTTCCAGCATCATTCACCAAAGTGTTCTGGTTTTCAGAATACTTAGTAGGATGACTGCAGGTTCTTTGTTTCTCCATCTCCATCAACTGCACAGCATGCAGGTGCTGTATTACAATAATTCTTTCTTGGTTTTGGATTTTAGCAAAGCTTTTGATAGTCTCTCACAGTATTCTTCCAGATAAACTGTCTAGCACACAGCTAGACAAGTCCATAATACTTTGGGTAAGCAATTGGCTGATAGGTTGAGCCCAAAGACTTATAGTAAGTGATTACATCAGGCTGGCGGCCAGTCACCACTGGGGTTTACCAGGGCTCAATTTTAGGGCCAGTTCTCTTCAATGTTTTTATAAATGATCTGGACACAGGAATCAAATATATGTTAAGTAAGTTTGCCGATGATACTAAACTAGGAGGAGCTGTGGATTCCGTCGAGGGTAGAGAGGCCTTACAGAGAGATCTGGATAGACTAGAGAGCTGGGCAATCACCAACTGTATGGAATTTAACAAGAGCAAGTGCCGAATTCTCCACCTGGGACGGGGCAATCCTTGTTATACATACAAATTGGGGGACAAGAGGCTGGAGAGCAGCCCCATGAAAAGAGATCTGAGGGTTTGGGTTGATGGCAAGTTGAATGAGTCAATAGTGTGCTCTGGCAGCCAAAAGGACCAACTGTGTCCTGGGGTGCATCAAGCATGGTAGAGCTAGCCAGTCGAGGGAGGTGATTGTCCCACTCTACGCTGCACTGGTGCAGTGTGCCGTTTTGGGCGCCTCATACTGAGGACATAAGAAGGACATCAGACTATTAGAGTGCGCCCAGAGGAGGGCAACCAAGATGGTGAAAGGTCTTGAGGGCAAGACTTACGAGGAGCAGCTGAGGTCACTTGGTTTGTTCAGCTTGGAGAAGAGAAGGCTGAGGGGTGACCCCATCGCAGTCTACAACTTCCTCACGGGAGGCAGCGGTGGGGGAGGTGCTGATCTCCCCTCTCTCATGACCAGCGATATGACATGAGGAAGTGGAATGAAGCTGTGTCAGGGGAAGTTCAGATTGGACATTAGGAAAAGTTTCTTCACTGAGAAGTCGTCAGTCACTGGAACAGGCTCCCCAGGGCAGTGGTCACAGCACCAAGAGTTCAAGGAGCATCTGGACAATGCTCTTAGTGATATGGCTTAGTCCTGTGAGGAGCAGGGAATTGGACCCTGATCCTTATGGGTCCCTTCCAACTTGAGATATTCTATGATTCTATGATTTCCCAGATATTGGAATATCTTGGTTTAACTTCATTATTTTTTCACCTTTTCTGAATCTTTTCTTAAAAAAAAAACAACCACAAAACAAAACAAAAAACAACAACTAAAAAATTGTGCATTCCTTTTGCATTTTAGTTTGATTTTTGTGAACAGTTTTGGTGCATGCAGTCAAACATGTTGCAAATAGACCTGCCTCTATTGTATGTTGCACTGTCTCTCAGAATGTTTTTCAGCCAAAGCTCAGCAAAACAGTACCGAAATACTGTAATATAAAAAGCAGCTTACAGCAGTGAAGCTAACTGATGGTCCTAGCAGAGAACATGAGGTTTAGAAGAGTGAAGAGAAGCGTGAACAAAATTATGAAAGGGTAAGGACAGAGCAAGGGCTTGAGATGAGGCTTACAGAGCAAAGAATTGGAATAGTATGTATCAAATCCCAAGATTTGAAGATAGGAGAAATAGTGCAGCATAAACAGGGGGAGAGATAAATTACAACCATCAAATTAACAAGGGAACCAATACGACAGAAAGATAAGAAAGGGGGTACTAATACTCTCTGTATAAAAGTGAACATTTTAAATTGACATTGATGAGTTAGGAGTGGAAGTCAGGTTGGACTAAATGGACAAAGGGCAAGGGTGATGTGGATTCAAAGGCAAAAATACTGTTTTGATTTTAACACCTCATAGTTTGAGGATACCTGTTTATTTGCCTTACTTCAATATTGCCAGATGTGCCAGTCACTTTCAGAAGAGAGCTGTTACTTGGCATGAAAGTTGTAAGCTAATGAAACAGAAACTAAGGTGCGGTTTTTGTAGTTACAGCGTGTAATGAATCGTGCAACTCAAGAAGGAATTAAACTCAGAAGTTTTGAATAACTGTAACTAAAGAAAAGTCTAACACATTCTGATTAAATGAATTCTAAACAAATATTTCATAAGTAAAGATTTTTATCCTGGTTAACTGGGGAAACAAGGCTCATAGGAGTGTGCTGTTTGTTTTGCTTGTCAGTCTTTTCCTCTACTAGTAACTTTTGAAACTGATAGCCAGTTTGAAATCACTTGCAAAGAGAAGTGGAAGGTCAAAAATACCTTCCACTTAAAATTGGTGGCTAGGTGGAGGAGAGAGCAAATTAGTATGCTTGAGGCAAGCAGAACATTTGACATTACATGTTCATTTTGGTAACAGCCAGGTAGACAGTCCACACATCCTTCCCATCTACTGGCACAGCATTGCTCGCTCTTGCTCTGCATCCTGAGGAACATGGAAAGAGAACAGAAACTGGGGTGTGGAAGGAGATGATGCACCTCCCGAACAGTGAACTAGACTCCATTATTTTCTTGTTTCTGATCATATGTTTTTTACAATCTAATTTTCTGACTGCTTTTAATTGAGAATCCCTGAAGAGCATAGGTTTTATTTCATCTATACCATTAAGCAAGCCCAAGGGATTAAAACATTTCTGTTCCTTTTTTAACGTTTGATGGATTTGAGAGCTGAAGGTATGCTTTTATTTTTAATGAAACTGCATACTATTTGTGCTATTATCAGTTTGAATGTTTCCAGAGTTTCATTAGCAATACTTGAGCATTGCTCTGAAACACAAAGTCTTACTTCTGTTCCCTATTTAGAGGTTCATTGCTTATACGCTATAAATTTGTTCTGTATGCATTTAATGCGTACAGTCTCTGAGCATTGTTTTAACCTTAATTCTTTTTTGTCTCCTTACTTTCTTAAAATATACTAAGAGATCCACCAAAATACAATATTAAATCTGTACTCTTTAATAAATCAGTTAGCAGGTGGGATTTTTCAGTGACATCGATATCCATATCTCAAGTACCCTAAGTACCATCATTACAAAATCCCTATTTACTTCCCTTAGTAGAGGCTCAGACTTTAAATTTGAAGATCCCCTGCAGCTAGTCCTACAAAATTCCAGCTAGAAAATGGTAACTCTTGCCAAACCAGAAAGGATATGGAAATTTTGTGAAAGATCCTATTTTAGTTAAATCTCAGCTGCTAGCATTAATAACAGCAAAAAAAAAAAAAAATTCATTTGCTTCACTACCTGTCTAAAAATCTTGTAAGCAAATAGAAGAGAGCTTAAAAAAGAACAATCGTAATCGTGTTTGTGTGTAAATGTATACATTTAGTGTGTTCTTTGGGAGAGGTAACACTGAAAAACTACTTTGTTGCACCTAACGCACACTGAATTCCTATATAATTTCTGTCTCTGAATTGTTGAATCAGTGAGTTTTACCTGTGTGAGAAGTACAGAATACTGACCAATGCCTAAAGAAATTTCATTAGTTTGTAAAGATGTTAAGCATGTTATATACAACTCTTCTTTTTCATCTTAATGTAAGATTTGTTCACACTTCTCATATAGTAGAACTCAATGTAAGGTAGAAGTATTAATGAAAAGGATTAGGTAAAATTTATTTAATTTGTACAGAGACATTTTTAATTGTTGTCTAAAACCTGCTCAAGGTAGAGTGAATTAAGCTTTATTTAACGTAATCCATTCAAAGGGCATCTGCAGAATCATCATGTACTAATTTCCACTGTCTTGCTACCAGAAAAAAAAAATGCTGGTGCTTTTTGAAGGCCAAAAGAGGTGATTCATGAATGGAGAAGTCAAGTTACAAAGGGCAGAGCAGTGCTATTTTGCCTTTTTTTCTTTTCTTTTCTTTGCTCCTAGTGATAGCTGCATGTATTGTTTATAGAACACTTGAGACTTCCAGAACGTGATGGATAAATCATACTAGTCAAGAAAATTAGGAAATCGTGTACTATAAACCCATCAAAGTGGATTTCCATAGACTTAAGCACCTTACTGTATAAATTTATCTTTGAGTTATAACTAATGCTTTTTTTACTTCTGCTTAGGTTAAGAAAGTCATATATTATTTAGGTGATTTTTTTTTTTTTTTTTTTTTTGCCCCTTCTGTACTCAAGCCATTACATTGCAACTGCTGGTCAGAAAGGATTGTGGAAGGCTGCTTGATATTTTGCAAGCTGCCCAGTGTAGTAGATCCCAGGAACAACAAATCCATTTTTCTTTTCCCCAGGGAAGAGGCACAAAAGGCTGGGGAAAAGGTGGGGCAGCAGAGCACTTTCCTGTGAGAAACGTGCAAAAGATTTTGTATTCAGTTTTATTTCATGTTGAAGTGAAACAGATTTCTCAAATGTGTTATTTGGGACAGAAGAGAAGTGTGAGGTGAAGGGGAAGAAGGAGGGGTCGTAACCCTAGAATACCAGCAGGCTGCTGAGTACGTGATTCACTTAGATTAAAGTATCTGCACTAAGCAGAGTTCAGCGTTCTGACTTCAGACACCATAAATTTGAACAGGAATCTCTCACATCCGTGCGAGTGCTGTAACTCAGCAAACAGGAATTCAACAGTCTCCTTACTCGCTCACATTTTGAAAAGAATAACTACTCTGGATTGTTTAGATTGATTGATTGCCAAAGGCAAATTAGCAAGTATACTCAATGTTAGGCTCTGAAAATATAGAACTATAAAATATGTATCCATCCTTAATTTATAAAAAGAAGTAAAAATTATTGGGGACTTTAATGAAAAATGTGCTATTTTTTAGCATTGTTTAAACCTGTAAGTAATGATTTGAAGCAGTCTTACTCTTTTGGAACATGTGTGCTGTCAAGGCAGAACTATCCAAGTGTTGCAAACATAGTTTCTGTCATACAGTTTTAGTAGATACCATGGAAGATCTTTCAAAACTGTAAATGTCTAGATTATTTTTAGGAAGAGGAGTCATTGTTTTGTTTAGAAGGGCATACATTTCCAGTATATGGAAGTCTGATTTTAATTCATATATCTTAAAAGCCTATGTAGGTGCATGCATTACATTATTTTTTCATATAATTTTAATTGTTCAGAAGCCTATTTTTACCTCACCTTCACTCCCATTTCATCTTTATGGAATCTTTGGTGTATACATTTATGAATTATTTTAATCTCACAGATTTCCAAAGCTATATGTGTACAATTTCGGAATTCTTTTTAATATGAGGAGTTTACTTTGTATCTCTGACTGCAGATTTGATTCTGAACATAAGACTTGTCTGTTTTATAGCTTTCTTTTTATATTTGTTTTGGAATTGCATGCTAAAGTGAGATGATTAACACCAAAGATGAATTAAAGTTTGATTGTTGTGACTGTGAGTAGGAGATTGATCAGCTTGGTTATCATGTGCCCAGTATGAGACAATCTCCTTAGCTGTAAGAGGCAGGTAAATAGGCATTGCATCAACTGGCAGGGCAGTTTGACCATCTGATCAGACAGACAAGCAGTAACTGCAAATGGGAAGCTACGTAATTAATGGTTTTTACAGCAAAAGTTTTCAGTCCACCTCACTATCTGCTTACCTTGCTGAAAATTTTGTCAGTAACGATTTTACAGGAGATGGTGTTGAAAACTAGACTAAAGTCAAGGTAAACAATACTCACTGCTTTCCCCTCATCCACTCAGCCAGTCATCTAATTGTAGAAGGCGATCAGGTGGTTAAGTACGGTTTCCCCTTAATAAATCCATGCTACTACCGGATTGCCTTCCTGCCTTTCGTGTGTTTGGAAGTGCTTTCCAGGAGCATTCATCCTATGCAAACTTGTAAATGGTGGGCAAGTAGATTCTCATGTATGTGTGTGTGTGTGTGTGTGTATACACGTGTGAGCTGGCTAGAGGAATAAACTAGATTGTTAGTAGGATGTGGTGGTCTGCTTTTGAGTGGTTAAGACATGGTAGTTATTCTTAGACATACAAATTTGGGTCAGAGTATCCTTTTGTCGGTCAAAAATACTCATCTACAAAGAGATACTGAACATTAATGTTGTAGGGGTATACATTTGTATAAAAATATAAATTATAGTATTTAATATATATTACTTTTTTCTTTGAAAGAACACCAGTACATTTATATATAGAAATGATAATTTCTTCTGGTAGTGTTTTACGAAATAATGTCGTGTTTATTTTGTAAAGCAGTATGTTTCATTACATAATGGCTATACATTTCCATTTCAGGGAACAAAGACAACAGTTTTTATTTTTTTTTAAAGCAAAGACTGTGGCAAAAAAAAATATTACTAATATAATTCTCATGTAAGTTCACATCACTCTTCCTGTGGTTCAAGAGAAATGCCTTGATTACAGCTTGTTAAAGAACAATACGAAAGTGTATTGTTTGAATTTGAAAATATGGTGTATATTCTATCAGTTAGCATTTAATCAAGTTTCTTCCTGATAACTCTATTGACAGAAAACTCCAGTATAGCTCTTAGCTTGCTCATGCATTTGAATTTCAAAGAATGCATTTGTCCATTTGTCTACCTGTGACAAACAGAGTTACTGTATGTGCAGGGTAGTCACCCACTTTCTATGACAGCAGATGGGCATGATGACAGATAAGGCTGAAAAGCTGCCTCCTCCGGAATTCACACTCTTGGAGGAGTTTGTTCATATGACAGTTTCCTGTAGCACTAATCTTTCGAGAAAGCAAAGTTTCTAGGTAGTGGGTGTGGGTTTCTCATATATCTCATATGTATGTAATTAATACAGTTTTAAACTCTCTAAGATTTTGAATTTTACTTTTTTTGTTTAAAATTTTAATATGTAAATCCCATTTCTATTTAAGGTAATTGTTTGGGGTAAAAAAGACGGAGATGTATTTTGAAAGATTGAATTTACTATTATTTCTCTTTAGTTTCAGGCACTGCATGCTGTATCACACACATTGGTTTTGCTAGGAAGGAACAACATACTAAGAAATTCTGTAATATCTCTTCTTCTGTCAGAAGTACGTCAGTTTGCTGAGCAGCTGTTGCAAGCTCACCAGGTACTGTCATCTTTTCTTTTGGAGAAGGGCTGAAAAGAGGTATTGGGGAATGTTTTGTCTGTATTTATTTGTTTCACAAGATATAATAAATGGATCATTCTATAGAATATGCAGGTTTAAGAACCCAGAAAATGTTATCACCTAGCTTTAACAGCAGATTCAAAAAAGATATATAAAGTATATAAATCAAAAAAGATATATAAAGTGTAGTTATGGACAAAGGTAAAATTATCAGACTGTATAATAACTAGACTGTATAGGTTTTAAGATCACGCTATATAATTTGGAAAGTACTTGAAATAATTAGTTAAAACAATTATTGCAATGTGTAAATTGTGGGCCACGCAGGCAATACAACTTAGGTATCCAGCTGGACCCACAAAGAATTATGTCTATCTCTAGCTCATGTAAAACTGGAAAGGAAGTTGCATTATTTTATTTCAGAATTAAATTTCATGTTTCACATTATAATATTAATGTGCATGATACAAAAGTTATCCAACACTTAAAATTGTATTTAGTTTGTTGCAATGAGTAGGAGATGAAGAGCAGAACAGAATGGAGATAATATATTTGGTAAAATATATTTTTAAGTTAAATTTTTTCCAGTAAACTATAAAATTAAAAAAAAAAAGAGAGGGAGACAGTAAGCAGATGTTCCTTTAACATTTAGAGAAGAGATGTATGAAATAAATTGGTGTTTCATAGATTTTTCATTTGTGTGTGGTGGTATGTATTTAATGCAAACTGTTCAATCTCACTTGGGATTATGACTTGATTGTACACTATCATAGAAAGGTCAATAAAAAGAAAGCATACAGCTTTTTATTTGGTGGAAAATAGAGTTATTGACATATATATAAAACATTCATCACAGGTATATCTAGTGGTGGTCCAGTTTAAAAAATGTTTTAAGTGTTGCTCAAGCAGTCTTAAATTTATTCTTTTCCTCTCTAGAATACGATATGGCAGTAAGTTCTGACTACTGGAGAGGGAACATGTAATTTCCAACCCAAATTTATAGAATGTTTGAATAATCTTCTGAAAAGGCTTCAGAAAGGCCAGTTCTGAAAGAATTAGACAATGAGCTGTGTCTTATTTTAAGTCACTAGTAGCATACAAGAGTTACTGATAGCAGCCAAAAGCAAACAGACTTTAGACGAATGTAAGGATAGGGAAGTGTGTAATTAAAAAAAAAAGTTTTGTTTTTTAAGTTTAAACAAGTCACTCATTTTTAACATTATTAAATCTCAACTGTTTAACAGAATTACTCATCCCTCCTTTCAGCAGAGTTTTTGCCAGTAGCAACACAGAACTCTCCAGTGCTCCACACTGATGAAAAGCTTACATTGAGCATAGCACTTTGCTGAATTACTTACTATGGTTCTACTTAACCTTGCCACACTGTAATTATTTTAAATATTACTTTCTTATTTTGTACATAAAATTTACTTCTAAAAATTTCTAAAAGAAGTTTGACTCCTCTTTGGCTTCGCTTTATGTTGGAAACAATCATATATTTGATTGTAAGATCATAATAAGAGAGATTACAAAACTGCCTAACTTGCAGTTGAGAAAATGGGAGTAAATTAATATCCTGTGATTTTAACTGTAAAAGATTCTCTTTAACTACACGAGTGATTTTGATTTTTCTAATGGCAAATTATTTTATTACTGACCATGTAATTGTATATTTATGGGAAGATAGTAGAAGACTTGATTCATATATAAGTATAGAGAAGTTGGTAATTTAATCCCTGAACAATTCTTATACCGCAGCTCGTATAATAAATTGCTTAAATGCCAGTCTCAGTAGGGTGGTTTGATAGCTCTAGTTGATGTGTACAGCAATTTTCCTTTTTTCACCTGTGGAAAAGCTATCACTCTTTTTGATTTCCCCCCGCCCCCACTGTCAAGAAACGGAAACCTTCAATTGTACTTCCTGGAGAAGTGGAAGAAAGTTGTATCTAGCGCTAAAGGGAAGGTGCCGGTGGAGTGGGAGACAATTTCGAGGGGATAGAGACTTGTACTCCTTTATTGAAAATAAAAAATAAAGATGTTTTTGATCTTGTAAATTTATTCTGTTTCTTCATGCTTAGTATATGTGGGCTGAAATTTGGGACAGTAAAATGCATTTGTTATTTGACCTTTCCAGCTTCAGGACCAAATCCTTTTTCAGGTTAAGTCTTTGTTACCTGCAGCCCTCCATCTGTCTCATTTTAATTACCTTGCATTTGTGCTTGCTGCAAATCTTAGCCATTATCAGTCCACAGTACCGATTTTCAGACTTTCTACTACCAAAAACCTCTAAATGCCTCCCACCTTTACAAGTGAGGAAATGTATGTTTATTATTGTGCAATGGGAAACATAGGAAGATTTTCTGACAAAACACTTAATAAGGTTCCCTTTCACCCTTGTTTTTTAAAGAGGCCTTTCTGTTCACCAAGAGAAATAATTTAATTCTCTCATATTCCAGAATTTAGAGCCATGTTTACATAAGGAGTGTTTCCTGCTCTGCTTCTGCTTCCTCCCACTAAGTTGTCAGTCTGCCTTCTGCTACTGAAATGTGGTAGACCCTTTTTTTTTTTTTTTTTTTTTTTTTTTTTAATTGATACAGTAACTTGTTTACTTATAATTTCGTCATCCAGCATTATAAGCACTGCTTGGAAGATTAATGCATCTTGATCAACCAACTACAAACCATGGTCTGGAATAGGACTTTCATAAAATCTTACCAAAGCTTATGGGGCTTTCTTTTGAGTCCTTTTAAAACACTTTGCATTTAAGTGGCCATTAGAAGAATAAGTGAGCTTCAGGCACTTAGGTAGAGACTCCAATGACTAATTTTAAATGACAAAGTAGTCTTGAAATGTTCACCCCCCCAACTCAGTGTTGGCCTTTTTCTGGGAATAGCAGAAGGTTCAAGGCAGCTGAATTTGAAGCCACAGGAACTGTGCGTGTGTCTGTATCTGACACTTTGTAGGACTGTAAGATTTTGAAAAGCTGCAGTTCACCAGTTCACTTAGGAAAGTAACTGAAGTTCTGGTTTGCTTAGCTTGCTGTGAAGTCGATGTTTTTAAAGTTTGTGCATTCTTGCATTTAGTCCAAATAGATGTATTGTTTTCATTTACAAACCCTCATACGTTCTATATGTGATAATTATTTCTGGAAATACTGCTTAACAAAAACCTTCCTACTTATCACAATAGGACACTAAATTCTAGTATTTCTGCCAGCCTGATTTACAGACCTGCGCTTGCTGTGAAGTCGATGTTTTTAAAGTTTGTGCATTCTTGCATTTAGTCCAAATAGATGTATTGTTTTCATTTACAAACCCTCATACGTTCTATATGTGATAATTATTTCTGGAAATACTGCTTAACAAAAACCTTCCTACTTATCACAATAGGACACTAAATTCTAGTATTTCTGCCAGCCTGATTTACAGACCTGCTTCTGAATGTTTCTGACTTTGTATAGCATTACTTTTGGTAGGCATGATTCTAAAAAGGATTAATTTTTTTTTTCTTGTTTTATAATCAAAACAACAATATGATATCAGTTTGAAATACACCAAATGACAGCTTTAAAAAAAAAAATTCTTAAATTAGAATTTGCAGAAGGATAATACTTTATATTATCAAACTTCATTAGCTGACAAGTATCCTAATCCTGTTTTGTTACTTAAGCAAAACTGCTGTTAATTGCAAAGACGTTTCATGTCTTCCACTTAAGACAATCAAATTAGGGACTCTGAATTTTAATTATGATTAGAGGTATGCAAATACCTGTTTTCTTTTTGGTTTGTTTTGTTTTTTGTTTCTTTTGTTGTTGTTGTTGGCAGATAGAAGTAAAGAAATCATCTGAGGCATGTATTCAGGTTAGCTTGCGATGAACTTTTAAATATTTGGTGAAAAACAGAAATTAAAAACATAGCTTCTTCATCCAAGCAAATGTCTATGTGTTATTTTTGAATAATTTTTTTTTCGACGTTGAAGATGTTTTCCAACATTGACTTGGATTGAAAACAAAATTCCTTTTAATTTTTCTAAATGAATCATCTAGATATCTCAACATTTTTATTTTAACTTCCTCATTAAGACTTGAGCTAAGCTACAAGTAGTTTGTAAAATGTTTGCATTCCAGAATATGCAACTTTATATTCAATCACTTCTTCAATAGAAAGCGTGCTCAGCTCAGATTATGTAGGCTTGTGGATATGTCCTCTGATAAATATTGAAAATTTTTTTACTTTAAAATTCTGACTGATTTTAGTGATTTTGTATCTGTGTCCTTTTGGAACAAGCTTGTCTGTCTGTGACCCACAGTAAAGAGCTATCTATGTCCCTAGCTTTACAAATTAAAAAAATAGGTTGACTGTAGCAGAGTGTATCTAATGAACTACACCAGAAAAATACAGAGATTACTCTGCATATTTTTATATTGTTCCCTAATTGGCTAAATCCATTAATCTTAAAATATGACAAATTGATGTGAAATATATGAATAATAGAATTTTGTTTAATATTTTGGAACAATATTCCCACATGTTAATATAGAAAATAAAAGTAACTAAGGAGCATGTAAAACAGTATAGTTATCCTGATTTTTCACTCAGTTAAGATGAATTTTATGGTAGTAAACTCTAAAGCAAGTTAGTAGTTTGCTTTAATTCATTTAAGTACTTCATCATGTGCTTAAAGTGAAGCTCATGCTTCAGTGCTTCTGAAGGACACTGACTTCTAGGCAAAAGCATATTAATACAAACTCAGTTGGATCCCTTAATTTTTACTGATGTTGGATATGTACTTTTCATTTTTATCTGTAATAGGAACCTTTCATGCTTCATAAATACAGTTTATAAGAATACAGTAACTGAAGCTTATCTTCCTATGGAATAGAAATCTTCTGATTCCCAATTAGATTCCTACTGCAGAGCAGATACAATTTTAAGATACTAAGATTTTAGAATGATACTGTGGAAGATGGATTATTTTTCAAATGTTGAGCTCCTCACCATGATAGCAGATCTTTCTTTATGAAAACTGTTTCAAAGACAGAGGACCAGAAATGGAAAGCACATATTGGTTCAGTGCCCATTTCTAACCCCCCAGGTGTTAATTCCAAGAACTCTGAAGAAGAAAATTAAAAACCAGAAAATAGATTTGAAAATAGAAAAATGAAGACATAGTGTGAGGTTTTGGAAAGCCCTGTTATTCAGTAATTGCTGATACATAGCTTGTCTAGCATTACATTTTTGTATCACATTACTTTCTGTACACTATCTTTCAATTTTTAAAACTTTAAAATATTTCTATCACAAAAACTGTATGCTGAACAGTTGTGGGGTTTTTTTAAATCAAAACACCCAGTTATATGTAATTCTTAATGTTATATGTAAGCATTAAGTCCAAATCCAAATGTGGGTGCTAACTTTTCTCCTGAAATGAATCGTGCATTTAGACTTTGACACAGGATACCGGGTGCGATTCATACTATTTAGTTTAGATGTATGTAGTAGACACTGCTATCTACTTCTCATAGAAGTCAACCAAGCAGCTGAGGTTAACTAAAAAATTTGCCAATGTGAAGATAGATAGTTGTGCAAGGCTTTGTTGAATGTTACATAAATTCTTGAGAATCAGGCTCATTACAACAGAATAGCTTTGACTCAAATGAGCTAAAGGAGTTAGACATATGGTGGGATTTGTCTCGCTTAACTTCAGATTTCTGTGACGTTTCCCTCTGATTTGCTTACTTTAGTTTTCTTTATAGCCAAGGAAGGGAAAGAGGAGTTTCTTGTCCAGCCTATCTTGGATGTACGTAATTATGATAATTGGCCTTAGAGTCTTCTGATTCTCTCTTCTGGCTATGAGGAAGGAAACTTAAGTTGATCAGCTGAAATGTAGATATTTGTGTTGTAGACATCTAAAGTTAAGGGAGGAAAATCCCATCATATCTCTTTGAAGATCTCTTTTGGAAGATCTGAGCCAGAGCTGTTACAACAGAGCAGTTGTAACAGGTAGTCATGCAAAGTGTACTTCTGTCTGAACACTGACAAACTTATTTAAGTAACCTTATTAGAGGTTTGTAACAAGTTATGTTTCAGTTAGGATAATTAATAAGTTAACTTAGTTCTCAGGTATTCAAATTCTTTAAGTGTACACATCGTTGGAAGAGATTGATGATGAACGAGGATGCAGGATACATGTATTGGAGCTTCTTGTAACATGCATTCAGCTATGGTGTGTCTGATGCGTATGCCTCTAAACAGGAACCTCTGTTAAACTAACAGTCTATGCAGTCAGTGTATTTAGGAAGAAATAGAACAAGGAGGAGCATGGATGCAGTATGATTTTGAGCATTTTCTGAGTTTTTTGTTGCCATTCAGCACTGCGTATCAAACAATCGTGTCACTGAAATGTCAAACTACATGGCAAGAACTCTATGTGGAAGCAAATGAAGGAATGAAATATTCCTGTGGCTGGAGAGCCATTTTTTTCTAGCAGGCCTGCAAATTAGAGACATTGCGAATGTCAAGAGGGACTAGCTCAGTTGGTAATCAATCCATTGGGGAAAATGGAGTTTGCCTGGAGCTGTGTTCAGCTCGATAACAGAAAGGTTTAAAGTGCTAAGAACTGAGTTATTAATGTCAGGGCTTGTCTTCATAAACCTTTCTTCATGCAGCCATTCTGTATCCAGTGGATGCTCTGGGCAGGTATGGTACCCACCACATGCTTTATTCCAAATGCAAGTGTGTCTGATGTGATTTAGAGAATTCTTCAGATAAGCTCCTTTTTCCAAGAAGTCTACTTCATTTATGCAATATGTCTAATCTCTTCAGCCATAAGTTTATATACATTGTAATAGAGCTTTTATATGGGTTAGAAAAAAAGCTATACTATTTTTCCCAAATATGGTAGAAAATGGCAAAAATCATTAATTAGAAAAAAATAGCTGAGAATATTATGCAACTAGAGAAGTAAAATGCATTTTGCAGTCCACTGTTGTTCAAGATACTAAAATGGCTATCCAGCATATTTGGCTTTTTGTAGTTTCTATTCTTGACTTTTACTAACACAACTGGCTGGA
>NW_009225131.1:0-12064 GCF_000690835.1 Fulmarus glacialis
AAAGAAAAAACTTATTTGCTGTTGATTTGTTGAAATAACTGCTTCCTTCTATAGGTTGGGATTATGACTACTCTATTTCACATCAGTATTTTGTGGCTCAAGAAATATCCATAAGGTGCTTTCACAACATTAAAAAGTACTGCAGGGGAAATGAAAACAGTTATCATGGCTTCATTAACTTAACAGTCATTGTTTTCCTTCTTACGTGCCACTGTCAACACCCTTAAAGCAACCTCTGAAAAGTCTATGAGTTGTTATTTTGGCAAGTTTCTGATTTCATTTAAATCCATGCAAATCCAGTCTAACACCATTAAAGTGTATGAATAATTGAAGACTTCCCACTGAAACTATTTTTCGAAGTGGGGAAAAATAATTTTGACAAAACTAGTCCTCCTTCTTTAAAAAAAAGCTCTGATTTTCATGCTAAATTTCAATAGAAGTTTTTTTCTCATTTAAAAAGTAGAAAAGGATCATTCAGGCAAACTCTAATTCGTACTGGCCTACCTGAGACTGGATTCAAGAGTCCTTTGTCACGTTTTTTATCTGGAAGGATCCAAATCGAGCACGTGCACCTCCTTGTCAGTCTCTGCAGTGTGCGTGTGTGTGGTTTATATACATACATAAATACATAGGATGACATACTTCACGTTTATCACCTCAGGAGGAGAGAGAATTATGTGCAATAGTCTCACAAAAGCACTTAGTTGATAATTAAATTCTACAAATCTCACAGAAAACTAATATTATTTTTCTATAGTCTCACATGATATACAAAATAATCTTACCAGGAATCTGGAGCTTAATAGTGATTGGCATCAGTCCTTGGTATGTGTCATGGCATGGATTATTGCTCCAATCAATACAAAGCAATTTCCAATCAAGGGAAACAGTTGTATATTGGTTTGTTCTGATCCATTTTCAGATAGGATTTCTACGGCCTCCCATGGATTTGCAGCTGCTCAATTACAATCTAATTGCATGACCCCTGTAGAGCAATGCCCAAGGTGTGTTAGTGGTACACAGTGACATTCAGCACAAAGCAAACATGGTGAAGCTTGCAGTTCACACAGGAAGGGAAAACGTACCACATGAAAAAAAAGACAGCACTACAGGTGTCACATATGTTCTTGTTTACAAAAACTCTGGAGTGTTTGTATAGCCCTAAAATGCCCCCCTCCATTAACTTATTGTAAGACATATAGAAATACTCATTCAAAATTGTATGTTTCTTATTTACAGAAGAAAGAATTTTTAAAAAAAGGGAAAATAACCAGGTGTGGTAGCTTATATAGCAAAGTTCCTGGAGAATTACCTTGTTAAAACTAAGCAAACATCTTTTAGCAATGCTAGCCTACTGGACAAGATCACAAGTCATTGGGGAGACTGGGAGGCACCTTCAATCTTCTAGATATTCCAGGTCTGGCTTTCAGCCTGTGCTTTTGGGCATTTTATTTTTCCAGTAGTAACTTTTTTATTGCTAGAACCTCAATTTCTGTTGATGCATCAGGGAATAAAGGCATTATATCAATGCATAGCAACAGCTTATATCAGGACAGTTCAGAAAAGAAAGATATTGTTTCTCTTCAAAGAAGCAAGGGGAAGATAGGTAGGCCAAAGTCATCTCCCAGGTTGAAATTTTCTATAAGATTGGAGATTGCTGTCCTAATCTCATGAAAAGTGTGGTAGTGAACTCAGGTGCCAGGAGAGCTGCTTCAAGTCGCAGCTTAAAAGAGGTCACCCAGTTCTGTGTTAGGACACAAACAAATTCATATGCTCAGGATGTGTTGAGCTCTAGCTGGATACATCAATCAGAAAAATCTCCCTGCCCTCACAAAGAAGCCACAAATTCTGCAATTAATTCTGAGAATTTTTATGGTGAAAAACATTTTTTTCCTATGATTATCCTAAAGATGTTTAACCGGTCTCATTTTTTACTGTTAGTTAGAATTGGACTTTGGAATAAACTGGTAAGAGTACTGGGTAAACTTAAAGCCATCATTAAGAAGAAAGGACTCTGCAGTGAGGTCTAACTCATAGGAAACCTTTCTGCCTGCCTTTTAGAGCAGCTGGAAGCTATTCTTTGCAGACTTGCTGTGGATGACACTTGCTTATGGATGTCTTGCCACTGGACTTTGCAACTATACAGGTGTCAGTAAATCACAATTTGTCAGCTCTCAGTGAAAAGCCAAAATAGCTTCTTTCCAAAGGCCCTCATTTTATACACTAAAAGAGAAACTTCAGCTCTATAAAAACAACTCTTAAACAGGAGAAAATATAGTTAGCATAGAGTAATATTACAATACAGGAATGCAAAGGCCAAGCAAACAACTGGCAGGTATATTCAGACCGTTTCCACTGCAAACTGAAGATAGAGTGTCGTGGTTTAACCCAGCAGGCAGCCAAACGCCACAGAGCTGTTTGCTCACTCCCCCCACCCCGAATGGGACGGGGAGAGAATCAGAAGGGTAAGAGTGAGAAAAACTCGTAGGTTGAGATAAAGACAGTTTAATAAAACAGAAAAGGAAGGGAAAATAATTAATAATAATAATAGAATATACAAATGAGTGATGCACAATGCAATTGCTCACCACCCACGCTGACTGATAACCGAGTAGCGATCGCTACTTCCTGGACCACGCCTCTTATTTATATACTGATCATGATGTCATATGGTATGGAATACCCCGTTGGCCAGCTGGGCCAGCTGTCCCGGCTATGCTCCCTCCCACCCTCTGAAGAGTCCTTGTACTTAGCAACAACTAAAAACAGGAGTGTGTTATCAACATTCTTCTCATACTAATTCCAACACACAGCACTAGGATGAAATTTAACTCTATCCCAGCCAAAACCAGGACATAGAGTTTCTTAACATTCAGCTCTAAAGTCTGCAGGGATAATTACAGGCTGGCTACATCACCCCAACAGTGACAGCTCTTGCTATTCTGATGTGTCCTGGCCACAAGAGAAGGTGATGGGCTTCAAAAGAAGCAACCAGCAATTGACAATTGACAATTCTAAATCAACTTATTTTGTAGTGATAGAACATTTTAGACTGTCCAAAGTTTCACAAGCATTTTCTGAAATAAAATAATAATAATTAAAGAAAACCCTAAATGTAGGCTAGGTGTATTTGACCTCTTGACTTCTAGGACCTGGATGGAAGTTAAGAACAGACTTCCACAGCTTCACGCCAGCAAGAGGCTGAGAGGGGATGCCAGAAGAGATCAGCTGGACTATGGGAATATTCCAACATAATGGTAGGAAGTTGGCAGGAAAATAATTTCAATAAGGCTAATACCAAAGTAATCTTTATTCAACAGATATCATACATTGATGCTGTAATGAAGCTGTAGCTCTTGTTCACAAAACCCTTGGCTTTTTAACTCATATTGTAACAGGGCACATGCATAGCATAGGGCATTTGTAATTTAGGACAAAGATCCTACAGGGTGACATAGAAAACTATTTTAATTTTAAATCACAGTGAACCAACTTCTAATAAAGGATAGTGCCAAACATAAACCCAGTAATGAAGGTAGTTCGTCAACTAACAGTTAGTGTCTTAATTCCCATTTTATACATTCTTCTCCGTAGCCCGTAGACTGGCAATAGTAGCTTAATCTTGCTCAGACCTTACAAACCACTTCTACTTGTTTGTTTTGTTCTCATTTTGTTTTCTCATCATCGGTTGTATCTGAGAGAAACTGCTGAGAGAAAACCATTTCTTTGTTGAACTTTCACTGTTGTATTTCTGGGAATGAAGGGTGGATTTAATTATTTTTTATTTATTCTGCATATAGTTTTTGGACAAATTAATAACAGCTTAAAGTCATATATTACTTCTACTCTTCCTCGTGGAACTACTTTCCCACATTGTAAGGGTGGACGAACAGGTTCTAATTCTTGGTACGCTTTTTCAAACGGTTTCTAGAACTTTTGTTGAAAAGGACAGCAACCTGTCAAAGCACAAGGGCATCATTTAAATTCTCCTTACACCTGTTTCATTTCAGAATGTTTTTTGCAAGAAGAAACTATTGCGACGGTATTTGTTACCAATAATGTTGAACTAGGTGAAAGGCAGTTGTTTTTGCAAGAGAGCAATGCCTTAATGGAAATCTTGATAAAATCCTAACGTTGGTGAAACATCAGTCTTGTCCTGAACTGGCCTCAGAAGTCATCAATTTTAACTTTGCATGTGCACTAGAACTCTTATTTTCCTACAAAAGCAACCTTTAATTTTCATTAGTTTGAAGTGAAAACTTTAGCTAGTGATAATATTCTCCCCCGACACACACCCATTCCTCTAACTCAGAATATTTGATTAAGCGTATGTATTAGATAGGATAATGCATAATCTTTGCTTGATTTTAATTATCTTGGACTCTGATGCCAATGTCAGTGATGACAGATGCCAGTGGGAGTTCTGAGTACAAGTACGGGGTGAGTCAAGGGTCTGACCAAGAACTCCTTCACCATAGTCTTGTGTTTCGTTTCTGAATTACTTTATCTTAATTACCTCTCCCACAGTTCTAACAAATACTATCATATGGATGATGTTTATTTGAGAATATAGTTAAGACTCAATACATGCTCTTCCTTTAATAAGTAAAATTGTTTCTGAGATAAATGTATTAGTAATCTGAATACAAACTGATGCATTTTTTTCCAAAATCATCTGCACAAAGTGTATTAAGGGAAATTTTGGTAAAGCTACTACAACAGATCAAACAAATTTGCATTGATATTAGCGTTATTTTTCCTTAGGGACTAGTACTCTTCAATAACATTTAGTAAACTAGAAACTGGCCAAAGGTAGCAATTTTATGGCAGCTCACCTTTAGACCTCACCATATGCTACCAAATACACGTTGTCCAGGGAATACTTCTTCTTTTTGTCAGACATAATTGTATCGTGAAGTTACAGGAAATGGGTTAGAGAGAGAACTTCTGCCCAGTTCCCAGGTCTGTTTCCTATGATGTTTCAAGTCAGGATCAATTATTCCATTTGTTTCTGCCAGGATTTTGTGATAGTGTTATATCAAAAGATTTAAAGGAAGTCCACTTATAATGCACCATTTACGATATGGCTCTAGATATTTTACTGCTCATTTGAAGAGACTATTTGGATAATTTGCTATTCACTTTTGAAAAACTTTTTAATGTACATTTCTTACTACATCCATTTGAAGGAATGTCTAAAAGCAATTATTGTAGCCTAAGTATCCAACAAATAATATATATAAGAATAATGTATATATAAATAAAATAAGCCATTAAAGAGTTAAGAAAATCATTCCACCAGTCTATATCATCCTTTTCCAGACTAATGTCTTAAAAGAGCACTGTACATTTCTTTATGACAAGGCTTTTGTACTTGACTGACAAGATCCTCCTATGTCCTAGGGGTAATTCATGCAATTAGAAGAAACAGCTGAAACACAAAAAGACAGTAGGTAGGGGATAGTCATAGGCTGACAGGGAAAGAAGCTGTAAAACGCAGTTGTCAGAGCTCATTACTATCGTAGTTTCTAACATTGGTCTAATATAGACCATGATTCTTCAAAACATTAACCGTAAGCCATATTGTAAGTACATAAGCCAATCCTTAGAAAATGTATGTTTATTGCTTTTGTAGTTACTGAGATTCAAGCACACACTTCAAATGCTTTCCTAAGCGAGATTACAGTGGGAAACAGTATATTCTAGAGCTCTTGCTTCAAGTATTTCCACTTCTGATTGTACTTCCACTGTCTCTCTTAAGAAGCTATTATTATTAAGAAATAAAATCCTCCAGAGCTTTCTTGGAGTTTTTTTTTTATGATGAATATTATAGAAATGTCAGATTGTTGTAGAGGCATCATTGTCACTAACTGAAGTGAAAAACAAGAACTGCATTCTCAGGTATCACAAGAGAAGACAATTTTCTTGGTATTTGGGAATAATTCAGTTTAAAACTAACAAAGTTATTTCTATAAAAAGCATTACAATATTACAACTGAAAACCAAGCATGCTTTCTCATATGAAACTTTCTGAGCAAAACTGGAATTTAAACAAAATTTTAAATGATCTCTCTATGGAATATGACATCCTCAGTGGCACTGACTACTTCCAGTCAGCTAAGTGGTATGGGAGATACAGATAGGATCATGACATCTACTGCAAAACTGACAAAATATATACACCGTGATTTCTTTTTGCAAGTGTGAGCCCACATCCTCAACTTGCAAATACTTCAAAACTTTTAAAAACTAGAAATTAGAATGTGTCTTGTCTATTTCCTTCTCAATCTGCAATTAAGAGAGTTTGATTAGCCAATATGCTTTTGCTTTTTTTCTCCTTGTTTGCAGTGTGGAAGAATGAGGAAGTGTGGTTTCCTTGTGGCATGGAAAGAGCTGACAGAAATGTTTTTTCTCCAACTTGACCTTGTTCCTAGAAATAGCCTGTTCCACAGTCACCTGGGGGACAAGCCCAGTGTCTCTTTCAGCCTCCAGTGTTTCTGTCTCCTGTCAAGAACTGTGATCACAGATGAAAGATTGTAGCACAAGCAGTAAGAGACAGTCCCAAACTACAGTTTGGATGTTGGTGCGTATTCCTTGTGCAGGATTTTATACTAGAAGACCTGGTGCAGATAGTGGAAGACAGATTTGATGTGATTATAGCAAGGTGCATTGCTAAGCAGCCACTGACTTTCCGTGAGTATTGGAATTCTAGCTTGTATTCCAAGTTAGAAGAAATTGCAATATCTATGTCTGGAATACAAATGTCTTAACAGAAGTACTTCTATCTCATCATGTTCTGGGGGGCCTTCCCCAAATCGTGGCATTAGCTTTAGTCTTTCCTGCGTAAATGTTCAGGTTAAACCCAGCTAGCATGAACTTTCAATACCTACTCTGGGAGTACATACAACCCACGGAGATAAGGATCTCTGTTTAAAATCGTACCGTGGGTGGGTCAAATGACCTCTAGGGCATGGGTTAGAGGAGACGAAATTTGACTATTTCCAATTTCAGAAGCTTAGATGGGATCCTAAGTGAGGAGTCATAAAGCCAGTCCTGAACACTGCTACCGATGGAAAAAAAAATCATGCTGTGTGTACACACTGAAAAGAAACTTTGCCGTTATGTCTGGTGACAGAGAACCCACAGGAGCTGTTCTATCACTTGCATTTGGACAAAGCAGAGGAACACTACTTCCTGGTGATACAGAAGTCATTTATAGCCTCCATCTGCTGCTGAACACAGAACCCAGACTTTTAGCCTTTTGCTCTCTGTAGAGGGCTGGTTCAAGTCGGTCATCTTAGACCCAGACAAATCAAAGATGTAAAAGTCTGCAGTGCGTTCCATCACTCTCAAGAAACTGGCATCCTAAGCCAGCAAGAGTTAAAATACAGCATTTCAAGCATGTATGCAATTCCAGTAATTCCTTTTATTTTGTATAAACATACTTAAACTTCCATACCTGTATAAGGCTGGCCTTGGCATATCCATTTAGTACTCTGCCTTATGTTTCCCTAGTCTCTCCCTCCAGCTTTCATAGGCAAAGCACCACCTGACTCCCTGGCATTTTGCACAGCCACACGCATCAGTATGTAACAGCAAGTCTTTTGTTGTTGTATCTGATAATATGTTTTTTCTCTGCATAATGAAAGTCTCAAAGACAAAAGTTGATTTCTGAGTTTGAAATTATACTAGGTACAGTAGGTATACGGTAGTTATTACAGAAGGTCAGCCACCACTGATTGAAGAGAATAGCTTTTCTTCTACGTTATAACTTAATCCATTGTTCCTTGTCAGTTCTGCAGCTCCAATTGCTAAGCCTTTTATTACCCTTTTTCCAACCCTTTTCTACAACCTGGAAGATATCCTTCTATCTACAGATAGGAATGTAAATACTTCTGCTAATGCTATTATAAGATTTTCTTATGAATGGAGGAAATATTCTTGTTAAAAACCTTAAAAACCTTAGACTTTGAATAATCTACCCATCAGTTGCCCAGATGACAAACTGATAGAAGGCAGCATATACCTAAATAGTTTAAAATCATATCCCTGTCTTATCTTAAATAATACATTAAGACCTATGTACACAATTCACTATTTTCATAAGATATTGACAGTTGACCTCATTTCTCCATGGCATTTTTAAAATGCATCTATTGTGCTGCATCCAGTGTGCAACTTTACATTAAAGTAATCATCTATTACAGAATAAACTCACGTATTTTAATATTTCTCTCAAATAATTAGTCTCAAGGTGTTCTGAGAGATACAAAACAAAGGAACGGAATGAGAGACCGTGAAGATAACAAATGAGTGTGGTACAGAAAGTAGTTATGCTAGTAGTAGTTATGATACTATTCACCAATAAAAAGGATATAAAGGCATCCTACATCTATCATCCCCCTTGTTTATTCCCTTTTGCTTATTTGTTTTCCTTTGGCCAGTGGTTTCATTTTGCTCAGAATAGAAGTAAACTGTATACAGATTGTTTCTGCTCTTTACCAATTCAAATTTTCTGGTGAGGAGACCATAGCATTTTCTGTACTAAGCCGGTACAAGCTTTTAACTACATGAGCAGTGCAAACACATTAATCTGGACATTGGTAATCCATTTAATTTCAGGGTTGTAAAAGAGTGCTTGAATATCAGAAGTAAGAAAATAACTTGCAATAATTTATTGATTTGAATAAAGTAAGTTAGCAGTGATTTCTGCTTCAAAATAGCCTTTCCATTAGCAAGACATAGTACGCATCTGACCATTAACTAAAGCAAACAAAAAAAGATATTTCAATATCAGCAAGATGGCCTTTGTTTTGCTTTGTTGTTTGTTTGGGGCTTTTTTTTTTTTTTTTGGCTTATCCAATTGACATAGACAGGATCACAAAAAGGCCCAAATCTGTTCAAAATACTTATATCCTCCACACAGACTGTTGGAAAATCTCCTAACAACTCTCTAGTACTAATTATAGTAAAGATGTGAGGGATTTTGCCACTCTGCCTCGACTTTTCTTGTTTGAATCAGAAAGCTTGGTGGCCAAAAAGGCCAGCACATACACAGGCAATATGCATGAATACACCTCACTCATGGGACTACTTGTAAGGCACAGGTGGGAGCTGAACCTGCTCCTAACACGGTTGGTACAGACTCTGGCTTGACTTCACAGTGAGCTTCAGCCCGCGGGTCTCCCCCTCCAAGCTGAGCACGTTATTTCAAGCTTAAAGCTTTCCTGCGCTGTTATCTGCTGGACAGGTTGAGTTTATTTACGTAAGGTGGGCCAACTCACAGCCTGCCTGCTAATCAGAAAGTCAGCCTCTTCTCCGTCTGTCTCTTAGGATTGCATTGGTGTTTTGTATTGTCTTTCATGCTTCACAAAGGGACATTTTCTAACATGGCCATTAACCCAAAGGCTGGCTCAAAATTTGTGTTTTTCTGTGAAGCATGAAGAGCAGCAGGGAAGACCGAAGCACCTACGGTACCTGGGGAAAACCTGGCAGATGGTGAGAAGCCAAATCCTCTGTGCGCTGAAGTTAAATATCTCAGCTGGAGCAAAAGGACAGAAGAGTAGTGATAATGTTGTATAGGATTGAAGGTTAGAAAATAGTGACACAGAATTTAGCGAGCAGCAATGTGACTGGAGAAATCAGGGGAGGGACACATGCCAACATTTTAAAGCTATATTCTCAAGCAAAAAAGGTGGTTCAAGTATCTTGAAGCCAATATAATTTTGAATTACATCAGTTTTTAAATCTAGCATAGTGAGTTAGGGTAAAACTCCGATGGAGCAATCAATGGCCAATCTCATCTAATCACATGAATCAAAAAGGGTTCCTTAATCTACTGGGCATCAGGATTTTACTCTGAGGTATTCATTTTGATATTAAAATCAAATGTCATTTTTAATATAAAAAATGACAACACCAAAATTGTGAAAAAAGGCAACTGGAATTAAACGCTGAATTGTACTTTGCTTCTGAGGGGGGATCCCCAAAGATTAAATATACTGTGCTAGAAACATGTACAGGGTGATGGGCCATACCCTGTTATGCCCTGTCAGTTGTAGATGGTAAGAAAACCACCACCGTCTCCTCACACTGATGCCAGTTAAGCCGTATTATGGATGTACATTGCTACCTAAGAATGAGGGTGGTCAAGAACCATAGAAAGACTCTCACTGATCTGCTCATTGGCAATATGGTATTGGCTACTGTAGGTAAGCAAGTTCAATTATAAATCAACATAAATGAAAATGTCATGGGTCAGTTGCTTCTATAGGAGAGAGAAAGGGCTAATATTCAAACCCATAAGCCATTAGGAAAATAAACAATAACGACTGAAATGTGAAGTATTAGTTAGCAGCAACCCAAGGGAGAGAAGTGTTGATGGAGAAGAGAGACCTGGTTCACAGCCAGTAGCAACTCTGGAGATGGATACACTAATATAAGAAGATGATGCACTATTTCATAGCCAGAGACTACCTAAGTGACATAGAAAAGGCTTTTATACCAGGGAATGTTGCTGATCACCTGTAACTTTTGACAGGTTTTAGTAGTGTCCAAGAGGATTTAGGGACCTGTCACACATGTAAACAGAAGTGTCTGGGAGAGAGAAAACAGGAAAACTCTGTTCTGCTTACAACAATCAGATGTGCATATTGTATAGGCTGCTTCCAAGGTGGGGAAATGAGGCAGTTAAGGTGTCTGGAAAGAATATCGGTGAAGGATATTTGCGCAAAGCAAGATCCAGTTACACATATGTGAAACTGTCCTTCTTTAATTGGACTCCTTTGTGGCTTCAAAATGCATGTCTATGGTGAAGATTATATGCAGCTGCAGTCCAGTGGCATAGGAGGTGTTATGGGTGAAAAAGAGAGACACTGAAATTCTGGAAGAAAGTTAAACCTTCTCCCTGACCCTTCTACAGTGTAACATGCTAGGCAATGGAGAGGGTTATCATACGAGGGAGAAGTCCTTAAGCTTGTGGGATTGCAACCACATAAGGACAGAAACAAAAAGGAAGATGTTCCTGCAGCTTGTAAAGTTTCACATAAATCAGCAATAATGTGTTACACAAGGAAAAAAGAAGAGAGTATGTATTTCAGCCAACACTTTGTCCTCCATACTAATTGTAACTCAGCCTCTCCCAAAAGATTTGCTTTTTAAAACATACTCATATTGTCATGCAATTCACCACACACTCTTCATATAGCTCTCACTGCTCTCTTCTTCAACAGCTTCCTGAACACTTAATAATCTTGACTCTTGACATTTAAGAATCTGTTTTGCTTCAGAAACATGCTAAATCCACCACACTAATCTCCATCTTACCCACCTCCCTGCTCTGTCTCCCTCTTCCTTTCCAGATGGGCCCCGAAAATGTTTTCTCTATGCTTTTTTTGTATTGCATTTTTCCTTTTTTAAGCTTCTCTCTCTAAGAGAAAAACAACCAATTTTTGCCTGAAAAACTCCCATTTTCTCCCAAGTCCCAAACAGTGCCAGAAACGATTTTTTAAAACTGCATTTATTTTTCACTGTCATGGAGCTATTCCCCAAAGTTGCTGTTCACCTCTTCTGCTCCTCAGACCTCTACATTTTTTATGGCTTTTCCTCTCAGCTTTTCGAAGTCTGGGTGCTTTTTCATAATGTCCTCATTATTATCTAAATTTCTTAGACACATTCTGTGATTCCTCCTCCAGCAAGTGCTGGAAAGTGGGAAGAGAGAAAAAGTAAAGGCCAGTGCAGCTGTTCTACTCCCCACCCACCCCCTTCCCCTGGTGATATTCACACCTCCCTCTCTTCAAAGAGGAGACTTTCAAGTCTGTTTTTTTCCAAAATGTCATCAAATGGTTGCTTATGCCCAAAAACGCTCTGTGGAGAATCCTATGGAATACAGTGCAATAGCAAATTTATCTATTCTGGGGTCTAGAAAGTTTTTAAATATTGCTGAAGCCACACAGCATTTTTGGGTCCGTTACAAATACAGCTATGAGAAATATGTGTAAACTCCAGCGACTGAAGCTGCTAGAGGTCAGGTAGACTTGTCTCCTGAGTTTCAGATAGCAGGAAT
>NW_009225131.1:12087-18921 GCF_000690835.1 Fulmarus glacialis
AACGCCTTTCAGGATGTTTTGGTTTCAATCCATGTCTAAATCCAAACTTGGACCTGCTAAATTTCTATTTTCAAACAATAAATCCTCATGACCCACTTCACCACTCTTTCAACTTGCATAGCCAATCATCAGGGCAAAATAATAAGAAAAAAAAGGTGAAAAACATTACCTTTCAAAACTTTTAGATATTAAGATACCTACTACTTAAGCTGATGCCCAATTACGTTGTTTGTAATGCTATAGTGTTATATTTATCTACATACATGTGTATCTACATGTACATCTATGCATATATGTTTGTATAAATATAACTATATATGCAGACACTCTATATAGGTACAATAAGAGTACTCAGAAGGCACTACTTATTTACTGTTTTTTCCCCAGCAATACCTGGTTGAAGTAGAATATTGAGATGTGCTAGAGTCAACAGACAGAGCGCAGGGGAAGCTATATTTTATGTTGAGGAAGGATTTGTTCCTCTTTTGTTCCTGTTACTATTTGGCAGCTTATCTTGATCCTGCCTGAAAACAAGTGAAACTTGTGAAAATGAAAACAAACAAAAAATTCTCCACAAATTTAAACACATTTGGTTATTTGTGCTGTGTTGGCTGAGCCAAGTAATTTTTAATTTTGCCAGTGTTTGCAGGCCTATTTCTATATTCATGTTTTAAAAATACTATTAAGAAAAACAATTCACTGGCTGTGAACATTTCATCGGAATCTTGGTTTTCAGAAGCAGTTAGTGCATGGCCAGAACTTTATTCACTCCAGCAGGAGCTGGGAGCACAAGGACCAGATTCCAAATTACCAGCTGAAAAATGAAAATACGAACCAGGTACCCACACCACATTGTCAAAGCAACGTCAGTGTTTAATTTTTCACATCTTCCATTTTAACTAATTTTATTTTGATAATATTGTGGATGAATAAAAGCAGTTAATATTGTGTTTTGTACAAAGGTCCCTGTCTATTGGGCATGCATATGGGGAAGTTGCAAAGGCTGGGGTGATATTTCTGACATTCATTTTGGAACTGCTCTGAATAGTGCGAGGAAGGAAGTGTTCTCACCATACATACAGTTTAGGACAAACAAGGTGGTCACTTTTTATAGGAAAACTCTCCTTTGCTTTAGATACAAAGCAGTTTGTTGCCCTGTTAAGTGTTCCAGTGCCGATGAAGCTGAAACAGAGTGACTCCTTCCACTAACTTATCTGGTTAACCAGCAGTACCATCGTACTGAAAAACTACATGCCCAGAGCCAGAGAATCCCCTCATGGTACATCCCTAGGCTTCAGAATATAACTCCGAACTGAGCATATGTTATGGTATAAATATATTATCCTGCCCTTTAAGATACAGAAAAACTTAACTGGTTGTGAGTAGCAACAACTATTAGTATTTTCCCCATTGCTTTGTATGATTTAATCACCTGGAATTAGCCCTTGCAAATTGCTACAAGGCAGGCAGGAAAGCTCCTTGGTTTCTACAGAGCAGTTAGTAGCTGACAGAGTTGTACCTCTTCAGCTGTGTGCAGCATAGCAGAATCCTCTCTAAACAGCAGTTATTACATCTTTTACAAAAAGGCATAAAATACAGACTGACTTCAGCTAGAGAGAGCCAGCTTCTGTGCACGCTCACAGGCCACTCCTCTTCCCAGATCACTGATTATGGTCACACTTAACAGTATGGTGCTGCAGCTAAAACAAATCTTCACAGTCTATCTTTGTAGTGGATATTTATCTCAATCTGTCCCTAAAATGCAGCTAATATAAAGCTACCTGCCAGGACTCCAGTGAAGCACAAACAACATAACCATGTGTGTGTTTTTACACAACTGCACTTATTATATTCCCAATATAAACAAAACAAGAGGAGCCCAAAAAACCTTTTGGGATGCTCCGCATCTTCATTAACTGATTTTATAGAGATACACAGGCAGAGTGTTGCTGGGACAGCCACTTCAGGTTTAGGAAATATACAGCTGAAAAGTTTAAGAAAGAGAAGCCCAGCATCACCTTGCATTTATCTACGAAGCATTTGCTGAAAGGATACCAGGAGGTAAGGCTCTGTAAAAAAACAGATAGCTCTGTGTCTGTTCTCCTACAGCCTACAGAAATTAGTAAAAAGTATATTATCATCTAAGGAAACAAAAAGACTTCTTAATTTTCCATTCTCCCTGACACCAACTAAAGGAAAAAGCCCTTGCTACTGCTATAGCTGAAATCTGCCCTCTTGCTGCTAAGCAAAGATAGAATATTGCCTGCTTCCTGAGATCGGTCTGCTGTAGGCTACCATCCCTGCTGTCTATTTGAAAGCCTACAGGTAAATGCCTGCATCTCCCCATTCCCACCAAACCCTCTCAAATGCAAGAAATTGAAGAACATGGCATACCCTCATTAAATAAAGTTGCAAAGCTCAGGGATTGCCTCAAATCTTCCTTCTCCTCTTTGTATTGCATCTACCACAGCAGCTTTCCTTGAAAAAGGCAAGCAAACAAGCCCAGCTGTTGTCAGTGCTCTTTATGAGTCACTGAGCAGCAGATGCTGAAAGAGCTGTGTTTCTAAATGCAACACCTGCTGCTGAACCTGAATTTCCAAGCCATAGCATTATACACATACAGAAAGATCAACTGAGTAGGTATGTACCACTAATAGCCACTCTTAGAGTAAAATCAAAGAGACACTGTCAGCAGGTAATTGTAACTGAAAGCTCTGGAGCCACCACAAAATTTGCAGTAGTCCAATGGCACAGGATTTCTTCAAAAAGCAAAATAATTGCAATTATTTCACTTACTTTCTTTTATACATTGTTAAACACTTTGAAGACCACCCTAAGTTTTTCAGCATGTACCTGTATCTGGATACTGCCACAACAGACTCCAAATCCAGTGTTGTCTTAGGCAGATATTTCAGAAGACGGTTTTTTTAGTTGCAAAAGCAACATATAAAAGAATTAGTTCCCTTCTTCTTTATGTACACAATTGTTTACATGGCCGTTGTGTAGAACTGCTCACTGAACAGATTCAGGTTAAAAACAAATACTTCTCTCCCTTTCTTTTTGGAAGGAGAGAAGAAAAGGAAAGATTACTTCTGAACTCGAATCAATTTATTTGTCTGGCATACAGTACAATATCGCAAATTATTGTATTAAACAATGTAGAAGTCAATAAATTTCAGTACCTGGCAGAAGGAGGGAATGGCCAGCAGAGGCACTGCTTAAAGGGACCCAGGTTCAAAACACATGGATAGTAAAACTATGGCCCTAGTTGCACGTCCTCATGAGGGTCCCATTGCCCACCCAGCCTCCCTGCTTGCACAGTGACCAAGTGGACTGGCACACAGCCTGGGTGGACTTTTCAGGGTGGCTTCTTATTTCTAATTTTCTAAGTCTTTGTTGTATTTTTTTGTTACAAACCCCAACTGCAACCTAATCCTGGCAGCTTGTACACATCCAGTGTCTGCTGAACAGAAAGTATTACACAGTAGCCAACACAATGTGTCACTACAGCTCAGGAAACAAGGTTGGTTCAAACAAAATACTCTTAATCCTTGGAAGGATGGTTCCTTGCGATCAAAGTAGAGGACAGTGCAGTGACACAGCTAAATCTGCTCACTGCCTTTCAATACTGTGGTTAGCCTGCATCTCCTTTATTCTCAAAGTATTTTCTTCCCAAAACTTATTCCTCCCTTTCATTTCTGTTGGAGTTTACAAAACCAAGCAGTTCCTAATCTCCACTTTGATCTGCATTTCTGTGAGAATGACCATTGATTTTCATTTATGCTCATAGCTTCTCAGACGAGCATGGTCTCCCACTATAATAGCTGCAGTCAGTGGATAACCTGCTCTGTAAGAGCTGTGGCACACTACTGGCGAGGCTCGCAGTCATGCTGCGGTCTCACAGATGGCCTATGCTGGATTTATTCATGGTGGTCTAAGGTGCTACCCCTCTACATCTCACCTCCTTCTGCCAAAAGTTAGCTTAAGCTACTGGTGAGCAGGATATGCCCTGCGAGGGCTAAGGTCCAGCTGCAGCACTTCCTCCCACGCACCTCTGCAAGGAGGTTTCCAGCAGGGGCGTGTGGAAATGCCTTCAGCAGCTCCGGGCTGTTGAACTGAGCGGATCTCCACGGCCCTCAGCGCGGTGCCGAGAGGAGGCAGAGCCGCCGCGTGTTCCCAGCTGGTGCTGTCCCGCAAGTACGGACAGGCAATGGTGAGTCTGCTCTTGAGACCGACACCGGGGCAGCCTTCGACAAGCAGCATATGCACAGCCAAAGCACTTAAAACTACCCCTATGATTATGTTTTCGATGGTTTGGGGCCAAACCACTAGTTGGTAATAGTGCTAGGAAACCTGATGGAACCACAATTATTTACCAGAATATGCAATTTTGTTATTCGAATCATCTCATTTGTCATCTAAATCATGTATGTGACAAACTGAAGTGCTGCATGCCAATCTCTGCCCAGAGTAGTGTGGAGTTCATTTGCTAGTGATTTTGGTAGAAAAAAGTGATAAATCCCTGGTCTGTATTGTTCCAGTGTATTTTTGGCTATTTACATCTGTGTGATATGTGTGGCAAACAATGCTAAACGGAAGGATCTCTTTGTGCAGGTGGTAACTTTCCACATTCAACATCAGCTCTGTGCCATGTCTGTTAACAGGGGAGCCATTGGGTGTTACAGGCATAAGGGGAACATATATATACTTGTACCCATGCATGCATGCATCCGCAAGAAAATGAATAGAAAAAAACCTAAGATAAACATTTTTATTTTGTCTGAATATGCTGCATTAATTATCCAAGCCCAGATTCCCAGCCAGTGTAAGGTGGCATCATAAAACTGAAGTTAAGCAGAATGTGCAGAATTTAGCAAAACTTGACGTATTTTCCCAGTTCTGCATGCTGGGGAAACCATAACATGGATCACGTTTGTTTCCTGAGTGAGTGGTGCATTTCACCTTTTAATGTCACACAATGCAGAAACATACCAGTAATTGTAGTGTATCCACACTTACCTTTACACTGTCTGAACTATTTTTTGTATGTGTCCTGACATAATAACTGCACCAGTTGCTCACACCTGTGGTCTCAGAAAAGAGTATAGTTTTCTTCTGGGTTTGTTTTTTGTAGTTTTGTGGGGTTTTTTTTTTGGGGGGGGGGAGAGAAAGGGAGGGGAGGATCTTCTGGCAAGCTAAATAGTAAGTTGATTTCTCGTTTTCATAAAAATTATCGTTATAAGTGCATATGGGTTTTAACCAGATTCCTTTCATGCTGTAGCTCAGTTGTGTGTTCCTAAAACCTGTACCTGGGTTTTTCAAGCCGTATACAACATTAAGTGCAACTAAGGAGTTACAGGGTGAGTTTACAGACCAAAGCCATACCTCATACAACCCAGGTAATGAATCTGACTCAAATATTTTTGTGGGAATATATTCCTTAGTTCTGAGTGCATTGCTGATAGTGATTTCCTTCAGACTGATTTACTAATTCCATTGAAGCAGCCTATACTGTTATTCCATAAATTCATTTCACTAGTTTCTTTTATCAGGTTTTTATTGTGTTGCCTGCTTACCTTGCAGTAACAAAAACCAGTACTAAGATCACCTGAGATACCAATTAAAGCTTTATGAAAGGCTAAAGTATGACAGTGCTCATGGGGAAGTGTTACTGAATAGAAGACTGGTAATTAATACGCTAACTTGATATAACTGTTAAGCTCTCCTTTGAACCTTGAACTTTGACGGTCTACTGATTCATCACTCTAAGAAATTATAATACAGGTTAGGAAGCATACCAGAACTAGTCTTAATTTAATACAATCTGTGATACACTCTTGTCTTAGGGAATTTTAGTGCACTGGATCAAACTGGTCTCTGTGGTAACCAAACCCACAAGGCTTCTCCACCAGTAACTGTCGTCCATTATAGTCAGTGTCTACCAAGGCTCTTACACTTACAAACTGAAAGAAGTTGTTTCTATGTGAAAACAACAGCAGCAGCAACAAAACCCTGTCTCATTGCTGTGCTGTGTTCTTCAATTCCCTTTAAAAATCATGTTCCCTCTACATTTGATAAATTATTCCTTCCTTGCCTGAGTCAACCTTTAAAAAAAACATGGAACAATTAATTTGCTAAAAACAAACATAAGTTATCTTTTCTGCTTCTGTAAGCAGAGAAAAATCAGATGTCATGGATCTGATCTGGAGGCAGCTGGGGAGACAGCAGTTTTAAGCACTTTCTCTGACTCTGGCCTCTAAAAAGACATTTTTGAAAGCTAGGCAGAATGTTTATGGCATGTTCATAGACACGGATGTCTATTCAAGCCTTAAGTCTTGCAGAATTACTAAAAAAGGACATTAAATTTGGCCTTTTTTGTTTATACATTCTAAAGGGAAAAGATGGGAATTTTAAATGAAGAGATTGGTTTCCACTGAACTGACTCTCTTGTTCAGTTTTTGCTCAGAGGATCTCAAGTTACGTGAAAGCTCAGGTGACCCAAGATGACTTCTAAGCTCTCAAGTTCAGGAGCATTTCTCCCCACACCCCTTCATGTATCAGCTCCCTTCCCCTGATTTCTGCACTGAAGACTCTCGAACCCGTGGGCTGGGGAGGAATAACTTAAAATTGCAGGAAACTTGGTATTTCCTCCCTGAGGTGGCTTTGCTGCTATTAGAAGAGAACTTTGGGGGTGCTGGTTGACAGCCGGCTGAACATGAGCCTGCAGTGTGCCCAGGTGGCCAAGAAGGCCAATGGCATCCTGGCCTGTATCAGAAATAGTGTGGCCAGGAGGAGCAGGGAGGTGATTGTGCCCCTGTACTCGGCCCTGGTGAG
>NW_009225131.1:19134-41637 GCF_000690835.1 Fulmarus glacialis
GGGTTGGTCTCTTCTCCCAAGTAACAAGCGATAGGACGAGAGGAAATGGCCTCAAGTTGCGCCAGGGGAGGTTTAGATTGGACATTAGGAAAAACTTCTTTACTGAAAGGGTTGTCAAGCCTTGGAACAGGCTGCCCAGGGAAGTGGTTGAGTCACCATCGCTGGAAGTATTTAAAAGATGTTTAGGTGTGGCGCTTAGGGACATGGTTTAGTGGGCATGGTGGTGTTGGGTTGATGGTTGGACTCGAAGATCTTAGAGGTCTTTTCCAACCTTAATGATTCTATGATTCGATGATGCTAAAACTTGGATGTAATGTCTCTTATAGCCTTCTCCCCTGGGTATGTCTGGGTGATTTCTACTGCTGCTGGAGAAGATTTTTTTAGCGTAAATTGTTCTGATACTTCCATGAAGATCAGTGTTAAATTCAACAGCAGCAGATGAATGTGTGCATATTCTGCACGCGTCAGTAAACCCCATACATTCACAGCTTAAAGTCTGGACACATGAAAGTGCACTGCATTAAGTTTCAGAGTTTGTGGCTATGACTATTCAGTTTCTTTCAGTGTTTGTTCAAAACAAATTGCACATTCTTCAATAATTTGCTTTTTTCAAACCTGGCCCCTGCAACTCTCTAAATGCTAATGCAGTAAGAGGACACTTTTTAAGAGAAATTCTTTGGCTATCTTGGGCAAGCTCATTACCTTTTTGTTTTAAGAGCATTTTGAGGGTTCTGAATGCAACTAAGACCTTAAAATCTTTGGCAAACGCAATGATCCAAAGCAATCATTTCTACAGACATTTCACCAACTCTCAGTTTTCTAACATGTCGCAGCTTATGGAGACATTGCACATTGTTACAAAGGTGGCAGTGCCAACGTGGCTTTTTCCAAAGCATCCTGTCACCCTTTTTGTCAGTTTTAAGGACATATGGGCCTCGGAGCGACTGCATATGTCTAAATGGGAATGTGCATCTCCACTGTGGCAGCTATAAGGGTATCCGATAGATTTTGTTCTCAGTTGCTTAAAAATATGTGTACACAAACAGAAGCTCATAGTGGTGAGCTAATTTCAACTTCTGTTATGATGCTGTTAGCACTTTTTCATAAAAAGCTTATTTTTGTTTTCCAAAATCAAGAATTGTGATATGCTAGGTCCCTACTGGGGACATGTTTATACATGACAACACACTCCCATGACTGCACTAGGAACCCCTGAATCCTGACAGCCACTGACTTCCCATGGCCCAGATGTGTCAGAAAACAAAAGCCACCAATCTGTCATATAAACTCCTCCCCTGGTTCAGCCACGGACTCTGTCCCTCAGGGGTCTCTGGTGAGAGCCTCAAGAGCACCACTAGAACACTGGCAGTAAGATTTGTGGAAAAGGGATTTTCTGGCGCTGGTTCCTGATACCTTGCTAATGCTCAGTTGCCTTCTGTACATGAATTTGCGATCTGAGAACATGGGTAATGGAAAACAATGATATAACTGCTTTAGGTCTGCTTTCATTTAAAAATGGATTGTAATGTTCTTGAAAGGGTCCTTTGAACAGCAGCAGAATTGATTGCTCATTAGTTTTTTCCCATGGTGGGCACAGTTGAAAGATCTATCCAAGAATGGATATTTCCAATCCGTATGTATGAAGTACTTGACATGCAAAGCAGTGACTCTGAAGTGGCAGTGCCATTTGTTCAGATATGCTTTCTGTGAATACAGTCTGAATATCCTAGACTAACAACCTATCAACCAACTCTATTTTTCATCTTTTGGGAAGACGCTCTCAATAGTCAAAGCAAAGAACTTGGTATTTATGCCCTTCCTTACTCTTCACACGTAAACAATTTTGTATGATACTGATTATCTCTCTAGGGAGCTTTTGTCATATAGCATTTTTTTCATTCTCCAAACCAACCGTCCTACCCTAAGTTGTTTCTGTGTGGTATTTCTGACCAGTAAAGTTACAGAGCTTCTTACAAACTTATCTTACACAGCCCTGTCTCCTCAGCGGTGCAAAGAATCAAAATGTGTGCAGAAGGGAAGTCATCCCAGAAGTTGCTATAATAAACCTCTAGAAAAGACCATTATTGCAGGATGTAGTGGTAAAGCTGATGAAAAGATGAGAGCCAGGGACTCAGTTCTAAAGATTTGTCCACGAACATACGTTCACATTTTTAAATTCTTAACTGTGTGGCTCTCTTAAGTTTTCTGAGTTTCTTTTGTAGAAACTATGGAGAATTCAGGCTTTTCTGGTCAGGAAAAAAATATATTCTTAGGAAACTCTTCTGAGAAAGTTAGGACTTCTTTACACAGAAAAACGTAACAATGATACTTGAATTTGGTCTGCAAAAAGTTATAGTGAAACCAACTCAAAGGTCTGCAGATTTTTATTTAGACTCAGCTCATAAGAGAAATGGAATAAGTTAATCTACTTCTGCAAGAAAACAAGTAGGTTGAGCTGCTTTAATCACACAAATTCAAGTCACAAATTACTTTGTACCAAAATATAATTTTATGTAAGACATTAAGTTTGTGTACTTTCCTTTGCAGTTGCACAAGAATTTAAGAAAAATATATACTTTTGAATCTTCACATATACAAAAACCTTATTCTAAGAGGGCTTCCACACACAAGGTATGGGATGATGTATGATCTGACTTATAAGTCAGTTCAGTATTTACAATTCCAGTTCTATCCACAGATGTAAAATTTCTGATAAAGTTTTTATCAGAAATTTTTAGTAATAAACTTATCTGAAAAACCACTGTCAACACAACATTGAACAAAAAGGTAGATTAAATCTACAAAATTATGTTTTTTTAAATTGTACACATTACTTCTGGAAGTGAATGCAGGTTGGCATATGTCTCTGGATATATGGTTTTAGATAAGGAAAACCTATGCCAAAAGAAAGAAAAGCCATAGCCTATCTAAATAACTTGAGAGCAGCTGACATTGTGAATAACTTTTGTCATACCTTGGTCCTGGCTAAGGAGCATAATGAAAAACCAGGACAGAGATGCAATAACTTCTGGACACCCATGAGATGGAGAGACACGATTGTTGTTGTAAGAGCTCACAATCTAAGTATTAGACCTTACAAAGGACTTGAATAAGCTAACTAAAACTCCAGACATTTGAGGCAAAACTACGAATAAAAATATTTGTATGATTTAGTACTTATCATGGGGTCACTTGACTTATCATAATTGGTGCTGTGTTTACAGGGACATCTTCTTTCCTAATATAAATCAGCATACTTATAGTTTATATACTGAGGATCTACCTCACACCATGTGCAACCAAAATTTACATTTCTTATACCTTTTCTGATTTTCCCTAAATACTTTGGTCTCTTTCTCTATTTCTAGAGAAATATTAGCCAGATTATTTCTTCTCTCCTAGCTAGGAACCGTGAAGTTACAGTGAATTATGCTGTCAGTAAAACCGTAAATTGTTGTAGGAAGATACAACCTCTCTTTTGCTAGTTATCAGCCAAGAGATGCCCTTACAACTATTTGTTTGTTTAATGCTTTTATATACATTATTTTCAGGCTGACTTACAGTGACAAAGATAAAACAACAAAATAACAAGAAACAGAAAATAAAGGAAATAGTACAACACTACTGGGAGCTCCAATGGACCACAGACTAACAGTGAGGATGATGACTATGATAACCTGAATATGAATGAGTTCCAGAGAATTCTTTCTTGTTGTTCACACTTGCATTTATCTATTTGATTTGGGTAATTTGCATAACTGGAGGGTAATTTCCTGTTAAAAAATGTGAGAAAATGCTGTGATTGCAGTGTGTGTATCTCCATGCACGTGCTAGTCTGGAGAAGTCAGAAGTATGACAATAAAATAACATTTTCAAGTCTGTGTACAGATAACGAATAAATAAAATAATGGAGAGAAAGCAAGTGAGAGCGCCCCTTTTCAGGAGTCATCCTTTTTAAGAATTCCTGATGAATGTAACTCCAAGAGTCCCAATTCATAAAATATTGAAGACACAATGAAGTCACACTTTTTATATTATATTAATTCATCTTTGAATAAATTATACAACCAAAGCCTTGACCAGGAAGGATTATTAAATATTCCATGACCAATTTGGTAAGCAATACTTTTTTATTATAAAAGATGGTTGGAGACAGCTTTTGCACAGAGGGCTCAAAGGCCCTGAAAAAGACACCCCAGCCTACACAGTTTACTAAAGAAGAAAAGATTCAGCTACACTCTGACTTATATCAGATGGAGTTTTACAGTGGGTGGAGAAGACTGCAGTCTCCTGGAAGCCTCTTTCATTCATTTTCATCAGATTTACCCTCTCTTTTAACTGCTGAGCTTTGGCATTACTAAGCTTGAATCCCTTATAGATCTATCTCAATTTATCTTCCATGAAGAGTCAACTGCTTTGTGCAAGTCTGATGGAAAGAGGAAACAGAAATGTAAGGTTTCAGAATGGGCAAAGTAAATTTGTATTTGTAACAGCTGAAGCTGCCTGGCACTCAGTTCTAGGGTTTTTTTCAGAGGTTCTGTTTACTGGCCATAAGTTTTCACAAGTATCAGCCATTGAAATCTCAGTGCGGTTTAATTTCACAAATGTAAACACCACCTCTGGTCCTGATCAGACTCAGTGATGGGCTGTTAACACCTTTTGCACAGATTGAAATCCATATCAGTTCATCACCTGCACCTCATTTTTTTAGGAAACACATTCCTAAAACAAGTTGCCTATCCTGGGGCCAGTAGCTACCAAACACTAACAAGAAAAATATCAGTTCATATTAGTGACCCTTTTTATTGACAGTTTATTCAAGGATACCTCAGTCAGAAGGCACAGGAATGGAACTACTTTCACCTCTCTGATACAGGGGACCAGTAATTTAGCAGGATTAATACTACAGGCTCAAGGAAATTTAAACTGAGGCTGCCATGAAGGTTCTCTACTGCAGATAAGTAGTGGCTATTAGTCTCCGACTGTGGGGCTCTTACTTAGTCAACAGTAAGTGCCTGTTTGGGTGCTTAAAAACATTGAGACCAAATTCCATAGCTGGAGATTCAATCCATAGGCTAGTGATCCAATAGCTGAGCAAATCATCATACTGACATAAACAGATACTGCCTTAGGAGTTTGAAATGAAGTCTGGGTTCACTGAAATACAAGTTAATAGTGTAATTGAAATCAAAGGGTCTAAGATGTTCTATCTTGATTTAATTTGCGATTGAATCTTCCCATATAAAAAGCTCACAACTCTTTCGCCTACTACCATTTTTGCTACTGACTTGCTGTGTTACTGTGGATAAACCATTTTTCACTGCAAAAATGAACACATTTTTTCCTTTTAATGTATGGCTTCAGTGAAATTACTTTCATGCAAAGTCAGTATCTTTGAAAACAGAATCAATCACATGCCCAGAATTTCCTTTTGTGTTTGTAGGCTCACACAAAACTTTGAACCGAAGTCTACAGAACAAATTGAAAGTTTCTAAAGGCTTGTGTGATTCATTAGACCAGGACCTCATGGTCTGAATATAAGCCCTTAGGTTTACTTCAATTTAAGAGAATGATTTGATGTTTTTTAAAAAAAAAAAATCTAATTTTCAAAATCAGTTTAAATCCCTCAAAATTTATATTTTTTTTATAAAGGACTGAATATTAATTTAAAGAAAAATATTTTAAACTGTTATTTTTTCTTGAATTGGATCTGAACAAATTTCATATATTAAATACATTTCTGATGCCAGTTGAAATAAGAGTTTAATTAAAATATGGTGTGGTACATAAAGTAGTTTCATTTTTGCTCTGGTTTTCCACTCTGTTGGTCCTTCCACTTTTCCCTATTCCTTATTTTCTCCATGATAACAATTATATTTATTCAGAAATAGCCATACAAACAGTGAATATAATAGCATCACTTCCAAGGAGCAAAGGAAACTGAACTGCTGAAAACTTAGTGTAACTGACATTATTATGGCCTTCTTCTGTCATATATCTTTCAGTCAAGAATAAAACCTCTTCTTATTCTAATCAGCAGAAAGAAAAAAGATGAAACTATTTTGTCACAAATTAATCTTAAAGTCACTGGAAGTTCCCCATTATAACTTTAAACAGTATTATATTACAATCCTTCCAGAAGTTAAGTATCTCAGCCTTGCTGAGATCTGAAGACTCAGTTGTCTAATCTGCATGATAATAACCATTAACTACATTATTGCTTGCATGTAATAGTTTAGAAATACTTGATAGTAATATGGAACTATTTAAAAAATGAAGGTTTGCCCTAAAGTAACAGTAACATTAATACGAACTGAGATTTACCCTCTTGCATATAAAAGTTCTTTGGGTATGGAGATTTTCTCAAGTTAGGAAGATTGAGAGTATAGTTAAGATATTATTTGTTGACTGAAGGAAAATTAAATAATAGAATATGATCTCATTATTATGGAGTATTACCTTTCACGTGAAGTATTCAGATATTTCTGTTTTTATTGAAAACATGGCCAGCTATGTGACATAAATAACACACCTACTAGAGGTGTGTCGATAAGTCATAACCACAGCTCTACATAGTCATGCCTCCTCTGACTTGCCTGATCTGCTCGTTAATAAACAAAGCAAAATCTGTAGGAAAAATATGCTTCATAGTGTCTTGCAATAGCAAAGCCATTGTACAGCTTTGGGCTTCAGACCTAGTTGTCTTATCAAGTGATGTACTCCCTCTTTAATGAATGGCTGGGCACCGGGGTTTATGAAAGGTTAAGAATTCACACAAACTCCTCTCTTCCCAAAGACAACTGATGGTTTCATTAAGTCACAATCTCTTCACACAGGAAGAATCTGGAATATAAACCCTGCTTTTGTCAGGATTAAGACATATACTGACGACTGCAGCCTGTAAGTCTACCAGAGTAACGAGTGTAAGCCTGCAAAAAGTGATGCTTCCTGCATTTCAATGCAACGCTTTCTGTAGCTTGGTTACCACAAAGTAGGTTTAAAAATCTGCGTATCAATTTTATCATGTTGTACAGTAATCATTTGATGTGTATAATTAACATAATTTCTTGTTATTAAGTAAACCTTTCCATGATTTAGCTTTTAGCACATTACATTTTGATACAAGATTCAACAGCGTTATATTTTTTTGGAGGAGAGGTAAATTTCCAGTTTACTGTTGCTGTTGAAGTTTGAAAACCATAAGAACTGCTTCTCATCATACCTCGGTACTACCCATTTTAAGCTTGAAGCAGGGAGTCCGAAGAATGAGGTGAATTATGAGTGAGAAAGGAGGAGAAAAGAGAATGAATTTTATCAGACTGCCTCAGGCCTTAGGAAAGAATAGTTGGGATTCATTGTGAGGACAAGCTAAGATCCTTATTTTATTTCCTGTAAAGCTGTGCACCTGACTATTTTATTTACCTGATTTTTCACATAAGAAAATTACTCAAGCACACTGCACCACACAGCCACACAAGAGTTCACCAGAATCAAACCAGACTGTTGGCTTCATCAAATATACAAACAATGGAGTCATGATGCATACACGGGATTGCTGCCCACACATTGATGCATTATTATTACATGCAGTGCAATGAGGTATCACATTGCACATATACAAATCATTTTTCTGCTTTATGTTCTTTTGAAATCTCTTACTCAATTGCTCCCTTCTCTTGGGAAGTACAGGGTTTTGAAAATATATCCAGCATACTCTGAGGCCATCCAAAGAAGGTAAACAATTATTTTGATATTTCACTTCATTTTTTTGTAAATGAAATGCTATGCTACAACTCACAAGAGCATGCTGAATACACACTGGAGAGCAAAAAGGAAATGCTGCCCTGTTTATTCTTCATAAATGATTGAATATGATATTTCACTTACGTTACTTTACATCTTTCTCTTTGAAAGACAGTCTAGCTAGCCATGCTGTAGTACACATTTAAATGGCCACTATTGCTTCATTTTTATTGTACAGACCTGCTGGCGTCAAATCATTTGCAGCCTACTGGGCTTAAACTTGGCAGTCTAAGGCATGGTTAACATTGCTTATAAGAAGAAACAAAATTCTGGAAGAATGCATTTAATAAAGCATATTTCGCTATACAGCTGAAGCTAAACAAAATTCCTAATGTTTTCCTAGGGAGGGCTGTAAACCTAACAGTGCTGCTATTCTATTGCTCATACAAATTACAATTTCATATCACTAATTCATGTTTCATTAACAATATTATCAGAACCTGAAACCGTTATCAAAAATAAAGGCTCATAGTGCTAATCACTATACTGACATACATGTAATAAAAAGTCGTCCTTGTTTCAAAGGTCATTAAATAACTACTTAAATTTATTGAATGCTGTATTAATATCTGTTTCAGCTAAAGCCTGGCTTAAATTTGCTAGTAAGAAAAATTCTGATTTGAATTGTGCTGGATCACGCCAAAAATGATAAATCCATCAGTCATGCTAGCTAGATTGGCAATATAGTAATGGACTGCTGCATTCCACCACAAATTCTCCTTTGTTACATTGGGTTGAATGCATATACTTTATGTTTCCTGAAAGCACTTTGGGCTGTTTTGGGATAAATTTAGTATCTTGTTGGCTCTAATTCAGCAAAATACATAAAGTTGTACAAAATTTAAGTAGGTGAATAATCCCCCTCGGCTTCAGTAGGATTTCTAACATGCTGAAAATTAAGCACATACTTAAATCTTTAGCTGTTTGGAAGTCAATTGCTACAGAACCAGCTTGTTAGTGCGCTTACTACAATGCACAGTACAGTTTTAAAATGGCCAATATATTCAAAGTTGGACAATTTTATTTTATGAGTGAAATCAATCAACTAAAGTAAAAGAAAATGAATGCTTGGAAATTATTTTGAAGAGGAAGCTTTATCATGTTTTTCTCATTTCACATATCTTCTTTATCTTCATATTAGTATAATCTTAAATACCATTGCTAACAGGGCAAAGCTGTCCCCGTTGCGCAGTGTTCTCCATTTTGTTCTGGATTTGTATACTTCACAGTTTCTGTTTTCTTCCTTGTATTTGGTGTAGAGGGCCTCACAGACATAACATACTTTTCTAATTCCCTTGGTCAGGGTCTACTGAGTTTTAGCCGGGCAAAACAGATTATCTGTGCATGCTTGCAGCTTCCTAGAATGCTCTCCTCAGGCTCACGTACTTCCTCCTCTTTCAGTTGTTTCCCTGCTGTTCACAGCACTGTATTATGCTGAGAAAAGTATGCCGTTCATTTTAGCTATCTAAGCTATAGCTAGGAAGGCTGGGTGTGACAGATATGGGGAGGACTACAAGTATTTTAATGAAACAAATGCCACTTGTCAAAACCTTCGGGTTTTTCTGTGCAAACTGTCACCAGAAATTTCAGGGCATGTTAGTAAAGAAAAGGAAGAAGGGACATGCCGTGGTTCTGCCACTTTCTAATGGTTCCTCACTGATACAGGATCCAATTAATGATCAACTACAAATTATACTAATTACTAGCTAAGTGGTGCCAAGGTCATGGTCCAGCTTTCAAAAATGAGGAAGATGGCCATCTCTGGTGAGTCTATATGAAATAATCCGATCTGATCTCTGCAATTTCAGGAAGTGATAAGAAGTTCATATATATCCTAAGACCAACAAAATCCATTAATAGGTTAAGTTTTGAATCTTACCAACTACAGTACAGGAAATCGAATAAGGAAATTTGATTATCATTTACAAATGTTCTGGGAAAAGAAATGGCAAATAAAGAGAAGACCAGCATTATTTAGGATTGTCTAAAGGGTTGTGACTAGGAAACACAGGCTTGAAAGGAGAAAGGAAAATTAAAGAAGGCTATTAGGAAAGTTCACTGACAGCCTAATCCATTGTTTTGTAAATATGCTGCTACAGGAAACTTTTCAGATATATAAAGGAGGAATAGAAAAAAGGATTTGGATTCTAATGTAAGATGCAGCAGCATGTTGGGCAGAAGGAGAGCCGGTAAGATCAACAGCCTTCAGTTTCTGTGATTCGGAATGAGCTAGTTTGCATTTTCTCATGCACTCAAACACTCTGAAACAAAGGGAGAGATACCATGGGCAGTTCGGACTCTTTAGTGCAAATTTCACAGGGTTCTTCTGCATATATTAAAATATTCCACTAATCACCTAGATAACTACACAATAGGTATTATATGATATGCTGTATGTAAAGTATTGATTCTTTTCAGACAAAGCCTGGGTTTCTGAAGGTTTTTTTCAATGACAACTGTTATGTACATAACTCTGCTTCTCTGTCTTTTTCTCTTTTAGGAATGCTGATCTGACAAAACTGCTTAAATGCAGACCAAAATACACACTAATAATTCTCCATGAAAAGTGTGGCTTCCAATTATTCCAGCTAGATTTCTTTACAAGGTTCAGCATCTCTTGTCTGGCAGTAAGCCTACAGCCATAGTAGTTCACCTAAGGCTGCGAGCCTGTCAGATCTCCTGTGTTAAAAGAGGTCAGGCCAGGTCATTACTTAAATAAGAGAACAAGACAGATTCGAGTCACTGTTCTACTAACAGTGTCATCCTTTGGATGATGCAAAAAAAGAGCTTCTTTTATCACTGACAATCCCATAGCAGTTGTGAAATGGTGGTCTAATAGCCTCTGTGTCCTGGCCAAATTCCAATGAAGGTGATTACCTCTTCGCTACCTAAAAATCCTTGGGATTTCAATTTGATATGGTCTCACTCACTTCCTTTCAGCCCATTTCAGTGGTGGGTGAAACCACCCCTGCATGCAGAGGTTAGAGAGATCTGTGAAAGTGGAAGTGTATTCTATTATTAGGTTATTTCATCTTAATTTCTTGTCAGATTGTTTTTGCACAGCACAGTACAGTTGAAAAGCTGCTGAAGCAAACTGGGCCTGCAGTATAACTCTGGGAGGAAGATAAAAATTCTAAATAGGCTTCTACATCCCGCTCTTGAATTGGAAATGTAAGGATTACACCTTCTCATTATTTCAGGAAAATGTCTGCTCTGCTTTTCAGATTCTTATTCCTTCATCTTCTAAAAACACATGCCATACAAGTACCATTCAAAGCTTTAATCCAGCTTTTTTCTCTTTTCTCCCCTCCTTTCTTGCAGACATTTTTGAACCTGAAACCTTGGTTACGTTGAATAGTCCTTTCCTTTTCTTCTCTGAGAAAATAGGCAGACAGGACAGAAGTTTCGTTGCATAAAGACTTCCAAGTGAACACACAGAATTCTCTTGCTAAGTAGTAGTATTTAAACCCTATTTTAGAGGGTGTACCAAGGGCAAAAAATAGAGGAAGGGGCATGCCCCAAATATTGCTTTCAATCAATAATTTCTTGCCATCTAGGTTGTAGCAAGACACAATATAAAGCAAACCTGAGGCTATTGCAAATTATATCAATGGCCGGGTTTTAGATGTTTTAGGATCACTGAAGAATAAAGATTAATTCAGGTTGCCCTCAAGACCAACAGAGACTCTGACTGGAGTATTACATCAGAAAGCAAGGTACAGCTTTCTGCTGAGTGTCTGGCACTGAAATTTTCTTTAGTTTTCTCTTTCTTCCACAAACCTCTTGGACCACTTTCAGCACATCACACTCCTGCCCCACCTTTCCCCTATTTACAAGCTTGGGGGAAGCAGTGTATCTCTACTGCCTCTTCTTCAATACTTGTCCCTTCTGTGTTGTCAGTTCGGAAGACAAAACTTTTGTGTAGGTATACTCAACCTTCCTCAATCTGATCTTGCCCCACATAGCAGTACTTCAATAAGGAAAGTGATATATGGGTCATTACTGCTTGATACTATCTTAAATTTTGGCAGTTCTTTATTTCGACTATTTCCCTACTCATAAGTGTTTTTATTTAATATTAGTCATGCTGTTTACTTCATTTCATACTATGCAGCTAAATGCTTTCTGCTCCCCTAATTGATGCCAAGCATAGCTAATGAACAGAAATGTGAGCTTCTAGACACTTACTTGTAATTCTGCTGAGGAATTTACTGTAGCTTTATTTTTGTCACTGTTATAAGCTAAGACATTTTTCACCAGCATTGAAAAGTAGTAATTGTACTCTGGTGTTCAACATTCAGCTCCAGCTCTTGCTCCCAGTATGACTGGAGCATGTTTTCATGCTCTTGTCAAGCTTAACATGTGCTCACAGAGACTTAGCTCAACTGTAAGATTTGAAAAATCTGAAATAGTTTAATGCAACCTTGGAATTTATTTAGATCCTTTGTATCTTTTCAAGCTCTATTAAACGTAAGTGATTTCAGAAGTGTCTTTATAAGGACTTACACAGGCAAGGAACATTCAAAACCATGTAATGATTGCTTACTTTAAAGGGAATATATGTATATAGAAAGAACAATAGGCAGTGATTGTGTTGGAATGGAACAATGCTTATACCTAGCAGCAAAATGTAATCAAAGGGAACATTTGCTCTTGAGAGATTTAGTACATCCTCTGCTAGTGTAAATTAGCATAACTTCATTAAAACCAGTGGAGCTATGTTGATTTAAACTCACTAAGACTCCTTGAGTACTTCAGCTTTTTGTGTATCTGAGAAAGAAATGTAGACCTGGAACTAGCATGTCCATATCTTGCATGTTAGTATGTTAATATTTGAGAGGCATAAATGTAGAAAAATGATAAAACATTTCATGCTGAGTTGTATGTCCTTTATAGGAATGTCAGGAAGAAAAGAAATACATATTTTCATGCTGGCATTGTCAAATTAAAAAAAAAAAAAAAGAAAGAATTAAAGTCAAGCTTATTTCTGCAGTACCTTAAAGGCAGGTTTCTGACAACTCCAAGAGTTTTCTGGTATTGTATTCTAGTACCTTTAGGTAAGAATATGAATATTGGTGAATTTGCAATTGTATGTGACTTTATTTGCAGCAAAACAAATTTAAAGCAAAGCAGATTAATTTGATTGCAAGCTGTATAGCACATACATTCAACAGTCAACTAAACTACTGGGTGATCTCTGGACAGTTCATGCAGATACAGATAACATGGCCATTTCATTCATCTATTTGATTCTCAGTAATCTGTATAATTCTTCAAAAAGAGATAGAGCATCTAAGAAAAGGCATAGCACTTGATAGATTTATCTGATCTACCATTCTCCTTCACAGCTTTATTTCTTTACATATCAAACCTACCACAGTCCCAAGGACTACCTGAGGGATGGAAAGGATTGGATCCACCCTTCCAGCTAATGCTGAAGCAACCACCCAGGCAAGACAGTCACATAATAATTTTAAAGGTTCAAAAGACCATTACATCATTTCGCTGATACAGATCAGATTAAAGATATCGAGAGAGAGAGAGATGGAGAAGCAACTTAAGAATAAACTGGCGAATTCCACCAAAAACAATACTAAAGTTGTGATTTAACCCTTTTTATAATCTGACCTTTTTATTTTCTTGAAATGAGAGCAACTTTATCATTAAAACTTGAAGTCACTATCTTGCTGTCAATGCTTCTTTTTGTTCCAGTCATTTAAAGCTAGTAAAACAGAGCTTTCAGAGAAACGTGGTTTTATTAATTGCTCAACCACCACATGAAAGTGTATGAACTCTGCTTGCAGAGGTGAACACGCTAGTTAGTAAAGTGCAGCAAGGGCTTACATGGGGAAGGGAGGAGTTGTACATAGAACACATCTGTGAGTCAGGTTAATTGTAAGTAAAAAAGTAAAACTAAATTATTAATTTAACATCTTTGTAGCAACTTGAGTAACATCAATAACTTCAGTCTTACTTTTAGCTCTTGAGGGAATAAAAAAATTACCATACTTTTTCTACTAGAACAATTTGTAAATCCCCCTTGCCAAATCCTTGCCCTATTTAGGGTCAAATCAAAAGAGAAAAAGACCTCTGCTTCTTAATTGGAAAGAGCTTGTTCCTCAGTTTACCAGGTTCCTTTCCATTCATATTCATTGTTCAGGAGAACTCTAAATCCAGCACGCTTTATGGATGCCTTGCAGTAGGGCTGATGTTACCATATAGTCCAGATGTTGTCTCAAGCTTACTAAGTGATTACTCATTTTCTAAATTCCTCCTTCCAAAATTCTCCTTATTGATTTGGTAAGCCTTTTACGTGAACACTTTTTTAAAGATGCTTGTTTTTTGTGATATCCACTATCAGATTTCTGAAAGATGAAGGTGGTTATTCCTTTCTCTGATACAGTGGATCCCACTGAGTAGAAAAGGTTGAGCAATCCATTTGGATTCTTTTTAAATTCTGCTAGCGCTTTTGTCTACAGAACTGTCTGTGACTTAACTCTAGTTTTCCTTTTTACTTATAGAATCAGCCAAACTGTTTGTCTAAATACTATGAGTCATCCGGGAGCTGTTCTCTTTGACCGTTCACTGCTAGCTATTTGTGCTGTCACATTAGATGACAAGTTTTTATTAAAAGTGAAATAAGATCAACTCCTTTATTTTATCATAACAGAAGCTTACCAAGGAGCTGTGTGACATTTGTTCTCATGCTCTTTGAGCACTGGGGTATTTTTATGCTTATAAACTTAATGATTTTTTACCAGAAACATTTAAGTGTTTAGTAATAATCCATAGACCTTCACTGCAAACCTGCACACAGCCATAGAGTGGTTAAAGAACTCTGTGACTTTTCAAATGACGCAAAGGGACATAGTGGCATAACCACTGAGACTTGCAATTCATATAATAGAATTAGATTTGAATGGGCTTGACTGCAGAGATTGGGGAAGAATGGGATTAGCACTGGTAAGAAAATTGGACAGAGACTTTATTTCATTGCTGGTACCACAACAACTATTATACCATTCAGAAGCGATAGCTTCTGATGCCTGAAGCAGGTAACTTTGGCAAAATTTTTCGTAATACATTCAATGATGCTGTCTTATAAGCTTCATCTTATCCAAAAAGAACAGCTCAATGTGTTTTCAGCAGGGTTGTGAAGAGAGGAGTATCACAGGAAAAGCAGCTAAGTGCATCAGACAGTAAGACCTCGGCTGGAGCGCTGTGGTTGATCTGGGACACTGTAATTTAGAAACATGGATCAAAAGGCAAGTTCAGAAGAAGAAAGTCATGAGAAGTGATCAGCAGCCTAGAAATTTTTACTTATGGAGATTAAAAGCCATGAGATTGGTCAATATAAGAAAAGGAGGAACAAATATATGTAAACTGCTGCTGCTAAGAAAAAGTGGAATAATCTGCTTTTCATAGCATGTCAGGGAAGAAATAAAGGTATAGATTGGAATTTAGCAAACTGCTTTCTCCTGTAAGGATATATGAGCATCACATAGAAAGAGCCAGAAATTTTAATCACAGGAAATTTCAGATTACAAGTTAAACCTGTCCGGATTCACATTGCCTAGATTAATCTGGGGAGGATTACAGAGTCAATTTCCTGAAACACTCAACTTTACTTTTGATAATATTTGTAGTATGGTACTGCTAATCATCCCACACTCAGATTCATTACTTCAAGGAAGAGGATGCTGCTATTTCTTAATTTGTTCTGAGAACACTTAGAAGATGGAGAATGGAGAAATATGTAATTCTTTAGCAAAGCAACACACTACTCTTGTACTGCATTGAATAATAAACATATAGGCTTGCATGATGTGTTGCTTCTTTGCCCTCATGTCCTTGTCATTCAGTACAAAAGCAGAGTGAAAACAAGAGCTGAACACAAGAGAGAAACAGAAGGACAGAATTAATAAGGAAATAATCTAACGTTTTGCTTAGGACTTGTTGGTTTCTTTAACCTACTGGAAGCTTTAGTAACAGCAACAGTGCATTTCCTGCTAAGGAAAGTTTTCTTCATAAAACTTTTGAAGAAGAAATTTTCAAGAACTGCTGTAACTTCTTCCATGAAATTTTCTCTTCAGAAGACAGAACTAGGACATTTCTATTCCCAGTTTTGAATCTGCTCTTTTCAATGACTCTACTAAATTACTTCCCTTATGTGTGTATCAGTTTCCACATTGTATGTGCGCTGTACGGAATGCCACAACAATAAATACCTCAAAGACTACAGGACGTCCTGAAAAGGCAAAAAAAGGCAAACCATTGATAACAGCTAACTCTAATTTATTATTATCATCCTTTAGTACTCAGAGCCTGTTAGCCTTCCTCCTCCCAAACTAGAAGTTAGGCAGTTATTTAGGATGGGATTTTCAAGAATGTTCAGAATGGTTTTGCTTCCATTGAAGCCAACACAGAAGGAGGAAAACGGGAAAAAGGAAAGTCTTCTGATAATACTATCCTTTAAAAGCAACCTGGTTTGCCTACACCAAGTGCCCTTTGGTGTTCTACATTATCATGGCACCACAAGAGTGGGGCTGTTCCATGAGTGGGGGACAAGCCAGGAGCCAAGCCTGCCGCCAGTGCAGGCTGTGCTCTCGCCTACTGGGTACAGTCCTGCAGGGTTTGAACACAGCAGGCAGAGAGGGGAACAGGTAACGGCCACAGACACAGCAAGTGATGAAACAGGTCCGGCGTCCCTCCAGCCCAGTCAGGGCCAGCAACAGATATGGCAAGGGACAGGCTGAAGACCATGCTACACACCAGCTACGTCTATCCAGAAGGCAGGACGGGAGACTGGCTCTCCTACAGTGTTGCTCACCACCCCGGGCTGAGCTGAAATGGGTGTCCTGGGCCCATGGGCATGGGGTGGGGGCAGGCCTGAGGAGGGGCTGGTAAGTGCGCTCGGGGCCTTAAGGCCTGATATGGAGAATTTAGGAAACCTGTAATAGTGTGTTGCTACTACATATAACCAATGCTTTGCTCATGTATTTCAACCAAGATCTTTTCATCTTTAAGAGAATACTGTGCTCTGGGAAACTGCAAGGTTTCTCAAGGGCACAAGAAAGCAGCTAGCTTAGCCAAATGAAGAAATTCAGGAGAACTGTAATCTGGACCATTAACTATTTCTAATACATCAGCAATGTTTCACTGATGCATTTGGTTTTTCCATTATAAGAGTATCCTCCCCTTACCCCCTCTCCAGGATGTGAATCCAGTTTTATTAGAGTGTGAAAAATATGTCCTCTTCTGCAGTGATGTGGCTGAGAGGAATAAAAGATGGCTCTGATGATATATACTTTCAGTTGCACTAATAACATCTCATTTTTTCCCATCTCACCCTGTTGCCGCTGATAGAAGTGTTTCTGCTACTGCTGTGAGGCGTCACTGTGATTATTACTGTTCCCTTAGTGTCTTTTATGCTGTGGGATCCAATCCAGAAAAGCATTCTGTTTCAGGAGATTTACGTGGCCAGATTGCACAAAGAAAAATTATAACATGAACAGCGGCTCTATTTTTTACAAGGACATTTTTACAAGTAAGTCTAAGATATCATGCCAGAAATATCCTTCCTTGTCATACATAGTTCACTAACTCTAGAGCTAGCCCAACCTTTGGGTTTCTTAACCCTGAAATCAAAAAGTTCAAATCTGGGTCATAGCTTGAATAACCTATTAGCTACCGATAAGTTGAAGATCAACAGAACTTTCCAACCAAAAAAATAGTTCCATTTATAAAAATTTTGACCTACTTAAGCTCTCTGTCACAGCTGACATAAAAGCCAGTGACCTTCTAGATACGCATGATATTTGCTGGAGCAGTATTACCACGTTTTCTATGAAGTTACTGTTTTAGTTACTATTTTGCACATTGTGGCCAGTATCTTAGTAGGAAACTGATATATTTTAATATCTTTTTTAAAGCTTTCAATATTTTTGAGATGTTTTTAAATGTTCCCTGTCAGCCCTTGTGATTTCATAGTTTGACAGACTTAAGTGCACATATGGCATTCACATATATATGTCATTCCACACCTGGCTTCCATTTTCAATCTGCATTTTAACTACTGCAGACTGTTTTGGTAAATAATTAAGAGAGATTTCACTCCTTATAAAACGGATAATGTTCCTTCCTTACGCATGCACATCACTATTCTTTTTCTAGCCCTTCAGTATTTAAGAACTTTCTCTTACCAATGGGTTGCTACCAGATGCCATTTTGTCCTTCAGAAACAATAAACCTCGTCAATCTTTTTTCATTATTTAATCTGAGACTAAAATATTATCTTGGCCAGAATTAGACTATGATCTATGTTACAGCCATCAGTATGCCATACTCATCTGAATAAATACACCTGTAAACCATTTGCTTCTTGCAAATATTATACCAACAACTATATTATATATTCCAAATTCTCATTTTAGTTAAATTGGTCTAAATTAGAATGAACTAAATTGACTGCACCATTCATCATCATTGCAGGATTAATAACTTTCACCATTGTAAAACCAAAGCAGTGACAATAGTCCTTTAGCATTTTATATTTTTGCATAATGGATTAGAAAAGAGAGAGAGAATGCGCAACTAGTGTAAATTATGTATTTTATACAATATTGCTTAATTGATACACCAGTCATACTTATCCCAGGAAATACTAAACTGATACCGGCAAAATCTGGCTACAAAACAGCAGTGATAGTAGTTGGGATAACAGAAAGCAACAGCTTGCTCATCTAATGCAGTCTTAGCAAACGTAACTGAAGCCGAGGAGCTTAGGAGATTGAGACCTATATTAAAGCACAGAACCATCTGTGGGACTGTTTTCTTCTTTGTGTTCAGCCCTTGTGATACTTTAATTGTGCGTCTGTATCCTGGCCTCAAGGAAGGATTTAAAATGTTTTGATAAATGTCTGATGACATACCATTTTTATCACCAATTTCAAAACAGGAGGCTGAAAATGCCCATGATCCTTAACTCACTTGAAGATCAAAGAATGTATTTTACAAAGGTGCTAAGGGACTATGTGCTGAAACACAACATGCCTCTTTAAATTGGAAATAGTTTCCAAACAGTACCATGGGTTTTTTTGGATTATTACCTAACCAGGCAACTGTTCTTTAATTGTGGAAATAACTGCTGGATTGAATGAACATGTTTTGTTTGAAAAAAATGCATACTGCCTGCCAAATTCACCGGGTGTGTTCTCATGTGAGCCAGCCGTTTGGCCCAAGCTCTGCTCTGAGGCAGGGAGGCTCCTTCCCACAGCAGGTACCGCAGAAGCCGTAGGACTCACTTGCTCTCCATGACCCTGAGCAGCAGAAGCAGGTCTCGGGGAATGACGCTGGTAGCACTCACAGAATCAGCAGCTCATCCCCTGGCAACTACTCTGCTTGTGCACTCATATCTCTTTGAAGCAGAAACTGTGTAAAGAAATATGCTTTGAGAATACTGCTTGCTCCGAGAGGTTTCCTTCTGAGTTTAACTCTCAACAGCTAGCATGATTTTGAAAAATCACATGAAGACCACTAGCACGCCATGCACCAAGTTAATTCTGATTTATAATAAATGATCTAGGAATTTACAGTAATTAACATTATGTTCACACTCCTGGGAATTGTTATTGCTAATACTGACACAGTCCGAGAACTTTTATTTTTACTATCCCTAAATACTTGTATTGAATAACTCCTATGACTTATAGTGTGACTGTAGGTATATGCAGAATCAAATTTAAAAAAAAAAAAAAACCTACCCATACAAATATCTCCCTTCATTCTACAGGAAAAAAGAAGAGACTTCATTAATGAATAATTATTCCCTCTTTCCTTTTCCAGAAGTAATTCAAATGAAAGCTAATGTGACTAATAAAGTAATTGTAATTGAATGATACGTTTCAGGTGTGTCAGAGTCTTCCCAGAAACTCAGACAATGAGTTCACATTTACGTCTCCACATTTTGAATGACTTCTTTAATCGGATGTGCTACAGCATATCCGATTTGCAGCATATCATTCAGAATGTAATGGGGATGCAGAAACATGTGTGACAGCTTTTAAGAGAGCCCTAGAGAAGTATTCTACAAAGGGTAGATCAGTGAAGCAGTATAGCGCAAATTTATTGCTGTCATACCAGACTACTCCTCAGTCTACCAGCTCAAAGATGCCTAGGGAGCTGTTTTTGAAAAGATGGTTCCACATAAGTGTTTCATTAGCAGTACATACCTCCTCGGCATGTTGGCTAAAGGGCAAATTAAATGGCAACAAAAAAGTCAAAACCTCTTTGTCTTCTAATAGACCAATATCTATATCCTAAATAAAACAATGCAGCTTACCAAAGGGTAGCTAAGATTAGAGATTTGGAAACTTCCTTCATGGGTACCTATCCTCTGAGATGTTTATTTATATATTTTATCTAATGACTACATGTGTCCAAAACACATGAAACAGTCTACTGAGTAGGGAACAGAACCTGGGACTTTCTCTTGCTTGGAGATCACTGGGCAACAACTTGAAGGTCTCTCACAAGCTCTCCATGAACTTTTCCTGAGACACCAGAAGGTCCGGTCAGAACCACTCCTTTCCCCAGAGCCTAGAATCGGCTGGAGGTTAAAAGTCCTGCTACAGGTGAAGAACTGACTGTTATTCTCCTCAAAGACAAGTGGTAATTAAATTCCACGCATCCTGGGGAAGTGCTCAGCCAATGAGTTATTGTACAAAAACACAGCAGCAGCAATGCTTCCTCTGGCTGCATTTCAGAGGGGAAAAAGCAGTAACTTCCCTCTTCTCCAGTGCTCTTCCCAGCTTTGTTCTCAAAATAAACCCTAATCCCAGTGTTCCCAGAGTCCTGAAATTCCTGGATTAAATTTTACTTGGAGCCTGAAAGTTTTATACTAAACATTGCAGTTTTTAGGCCCCTTATTAAGTCTAATCCTTCATATATTAGCCTGTGAAAAAATAAAAATAGCATGCTACGAAAGACAAATGAGAAACTTCTGTAAGCAAAAGTCTGACTGGGATGAGTACAACTCCCAACCTGGTCCAGAAAGGAAGATGACACAAGTAGTCTAATTCAGTGCTCAGAACTAGTTACATTTTACTATTTAATTATATACCTGATTCTGGACCTAATGTCAGATCCTGAATGGTAAACTTCATTGAAGACACAAAGGAAGAAGGGCATGAGAAACATTACCCTTGTACCAGATAGCTCAGGGGACCAGAACAAAAGACTGACAAATGGGACTGGCTATTTCAGGATGATCTATTTAATGGAGTAGAACTATAGGAAATAAATGAAGATGGAGGCCTAAGGGCAAAAATGAGTGATATCAGGAAAATGGAGATGAAGTGCGAGTTTGGCATGCTCTTACAGGATTAGACTGCAAATATTAAGGGATCATCTGTTAATCCCTAATTATTCCATTATGTACATTACCAGCTATGCATTAGTTACTGTTGCTATCATTATTGTTTTCATCTGATTATTTGGACTATCAAGATAACTATTGGAAACTACAGCATCAAATGCAGTTTAAAACGGAAGGGCTGAATGAGCAGGTGCTTCAAGTCTGTCTTTCACGATAACGTCTTCCTTCCTTACAGGAGGTTTAAAGGAATGAAGATTTTATTTTGTTCTTGCTATGGTTTGTTTTTAAGCATTTAGAGCAATTTCTCTGATGCAAATCAAGCGTAGCAAGGCACCAACATAATGTCGTATGCCAAAACCACAGAATATATTTGTACCAACGATCTTGTACAATAGCTCAATCTAGAAGATTTCAGCCTTGAAAAGTAACGAGCATTTACTATACACCAAGTAAATTCTAGTCACCAGTCCAACATCTCAATTTGACAAACCTTTAAGTATCCACCATTTTCTAGCTGAAAAAAATCCAAATAAATGTTTCCTCCTTCTACTTGAAAACATATTATTCACAGTCCTGAGATTCTAAGTATTAATTTAATCTAATATTCCCTTACTGAAAAAGAAAATGTATATCATCAGAAAACCTGTAAAAGCAGGCACTTGTTCCTAGTCTTTTATAGGTAGGTTGAAGCTAAAATACTTTTGGTTTCAGAAAGTAATTTTAGGTCATTTGTAGACATTTCCAAAATGCATTACTTAAGGTGGTTTTCCTGTGCCAGCTTGTGTTTAGTTACCTACTAAGCAGGGCTAGTTAGGCAATTAAAAAAAACATCTCTTTTTATGGTTCACTCCTTTTTATTAATGACTAGTGAAAAAAAAAAAGGGTAAGAGATAGCATGAGTAATTGAAACTCCTTTCTGTATGTCTTCAAGCAATTACAATAGACTAATTTAAGAATAAGCATATATATTTTAATATATATCTGTTATGGTTAGAAGTATGCCACTCTTCATTTTATCATGTGTATATGCTTACTCAAATACACAAAAATATGTGCATTTCTATATGCATTGCATAGAGTAGCTTATATATTATCCTGAGGAGAATGTATTGCTTCAATTAATGTACCTCGGAAGGACTCAATTTATACATGTATTCCAAGTCCAAAGAAGTATACACTGAAGTTTTATACAGTACTGAAGTACACTAAGGTAGCACAAAAGAAAAAAAAAACCAAACAAACCACAGTTTCTTTTCATTCCTTGCTGAGCCTTAGTAGTTATGCAAGCTGGAATGAAAGATACTTTGGAAAAAAGAGGGAAAATA
>NW_009225131.1:41653-56113 GCF_000690835.1 Fulmarus glacialis
TTGTGTAGTCCTTTCTATCAGCTAGGACCTAACCTAGGAAAAGAGTCATTCAGGGCTCCTATGTTTCGCTACCTATATCGCACATCAAGTAGTTTCTGGGTAACATGCAAAAACATGGGCTTTGCTGCAGAGTAAAACACATTTTGGCATGTTTTGAGTTTCTTCTTTTTAAAAACATTGTTACTTCTGTCCACTATATCTATGAATATTAATTTTCCGTGTACTGGAGAAGCGGCAAAACTAACAGAAAGAGAGAGTTCCCCATGTTCCTTTGTAACATAACATCTTGTTATTTTTTTTTCTCTCATAATATGCACGTAGCCCCTAGCACACAGAACAAACAGTAGCTTCTTGGAGCTCTGCTTTGAGCAGGAAAACAGATCCAGGGGCTTTAATACTGTGAAAAAGCTTGTTATAAGAATGCTAAGGCTGGGCTTGGTTTAACAGTCTTTTATTTGCTGTGATCCCTTTGGGCAAATTGTAGACAGTATGGTTCCCCTGCAATCTGTGTGGGTATCTTTCAAAGACAAAGAAGAAGAAGAAAAGACTGACCCTTTCTGTGGAATCAAAAGGAAGAAAAGTCAATGGGAAGCTCTTCTATACTCTTAAAAGGATAAGTTTTTCCATTTGAATGTTACAAATTACCTATTCCTTTGAGGCTACTTTAAAAAGAAAGCAGTATTTTCTTGAGATAGGGTTAAAACGTCCTAAGTGTTTGAGTGGCAGAATTGTTAGGAAGCTCTTACTTACACGATGTCTACAATACAAACTTCTGTTGGTCTAGATATCCGAGTTAGAGCTACAAAAGGGTATGCTCTGTATGTTATTACACTGCAGGCAGAAAAACCCTGTAGCTACATTTCTTGCTTCTTTACAGACCTCTTAGAAGGCTGGAGGGAACAGCTGGTATTAATTATACACCATAAAGCATAGTTTTGCTAAAATATGCTATGCCCGGAGTGTTTCGCCTAGTTCAGCTACAATGTCAGCTAGATATTAATCTAGGTCTTAGGCTAAGCCAATTCAAGGTAATTCTTTAATTTGGCTTAAGGCTTCCAAGCACAGAGCTGGGTGAATACCACAAAAGACATTTTGTATGCATTTAATTAAATTTTTTTTTTTTAAACTTTTGCTCACCTCCCCTTTGCATTGCTTTTCCACAAAAAGATGTTATTTTTAGTTCCTTGTTGGCCATACGCAACAACTGTTTGGAACAAAAATCCTTACAGCTTGATTTGTGCACACCCACACCGATAGCAGTAGTACTGGTACAGAGCAGGACAATTTCTGGCAATTTCAGAGAGGTACCATTTAGAAAGTCAAAATAACCTTTACGTCTAAGACTATTAATGGATAATTGCACCTTGTGTCAGTGGGATGATATGGATACAGCAAGTCTGTACTGAAGTCTGTACTAGGAAATATCTAAACAACAGTGGTTTTATTTAGGATTAATTAATTAGATCAGAATATGGAGGTACTAGAAAAGGAGAAAGTTAAAGTATCTAAACCAAGTATTTCTTACAGGTCTATTCCTCTCTACCTGAATGTGATGCTTTTCTGAGATACCTCAAGCTTCTTCAAGCCCTCTGATTAAGAACTCTTGCATTTATCTTGCTAGGAAAAAGAAACAAACCTGTATTTTGTGGCTCATGAAATACATTTTAACAACATAGCTCAAGCTTCAATAAGGATCAGTAGAGGTCTAAGATATATTAGGATATACAACAGGAATAATGGGTGATTATTTTCCAGAAATGAAAAGTTTTTTCTTTTTATTAGATTTGAAGTGGACTATCTTCTATTTTGATTTTGTAGTACATTTAGCCTGATGATACCTTGGTTACTAAGCAGGACTTCTAGCCACTATCATAATTCAAATACTAGTAATACTAATAATAATGAAAAAGGTGTTACTTATATTAATTAAGTTAATATTCTTGTGTTAATATATTAGTAAAAGACTTTAAAAGCATAAGATATATCTAAAGTTTTAAAGAGAAGCAAGAAGAAAAACTTGACATAATAGTTTAAAAATTAGAGCTTCTCAAATTCATACTTTTGCCAGTCCCCTATGCATCCACAGGTGGGTGTATATACAAACAGAAAAATACCTTGTATATGCAAAATGTGTAGGGGAACCAATAGAATAGAGATAAGTATCTTCTATATTTGGATTCATTTGTCATTTCTAGACTACCTGCTTGTCTAATCTAGTCCCAGATGACCCACAGAATGACAAATACCATCTCTCATTGTCAGCAGCAGAACACAAATCTGAATCTTGCAAGTTGTGTGTATGGGTCTACATATGTTTGCATGTCTGTATGTAATTAAATGCAACAGTAACTTGCTTGGTAGATTGGCTCCTTAACTCATCCGAAGAGCATGAATCAGGAAAAAGGGGCTTTGATTTAATGTAAAGCAGTTTTACACAGAACACTTTACTCTAAGACTTCATGTTGTGCTGCTGTCAAAAAAAGGCAGAGAAGATGTGAAAGTCCTGAACCAAAGGCAGGATGCTAAGCAGCTATGTAATCCATCACTTTCGAAAGCTCTTCTTGTTAGCCTCAATCGTAGACGTACTCCTTTTGATTTATGACCTCCGTGGCAGAAGTCTTGCAAAAAAGTCAGACTCGGTAGAGGGGGGTTGTCCCTAATGAATTGCATTCTGGTTTCTTAGTCAACAAATCTGCTTTTTTCCTATGGCCCAATACTGCCCAAAGGATGAAACTGTTACGTCCCCTTTCCCCATAATTTCTTAATAATATGACCTACAGTCTGGAACTACGTTGTTCGTTTATCCATAGTTGCTAGATTCTGAACTCACCAAACCAAATGTTGCACTGTGCCACCAGGCAGGCCTGACACAGACTTACATTCAAGAAATAGACTACTGGCACCTTGTTTGAACCTTTCCTGTGATGCTCAAGCTCCCTGATGAACAGGTACACTAATAAAGGTATCTGCATTTTTATCTCTGAGGAAATGACAGAAAACAGGTCATTTTTCATGTCATTATGACACCTTTAAGAAATGAAAGAAAGATTACTAACTATATCCATACTTAAGCAATGTTGGGCCTTCTGGAGACCAGGCTTTTATTTTCATTTCCAACTGGGAAGGAACAAAAAGACTTTAATTGTTTAACAATGGTCTGGAAGAAAAGAAGGAGAGTTTAAAGGGCAGAACTGACATAATCTAAATACCAAGTTGTTGTTTTAGACTCTGAACTGTACAACCATTAGTATGAAAATACGAAAATTTACTGAGGTCATATTTTTCTCAGTTTAATTTATTTAATTATATCCCTTGTCCTCATCTTTCTGAAGCTAACCTTGAAAAAGTTGATCTGCATGTACACTTTGTAATGTTATCTGTCTACTTTATAGACAAAAACCTGAGTTATGAACTACCTTATTTATTTCAATGGGTTTTTTTTTTTTGTTTGGTTGGGTTTGTTTGTTGTTTTTGGTTTGTTTTTTTTTAGTTTGAGACCTGTAACATACAATGTCTATGTTAGAAACAACAAGTCTTCATGGTTAATTACTTAAAGGGGAAAAAAGAGAATATAGCTTTGTCTTGTGATCTAGATTACCTTTCTCACCTTTCTACTACTCTAAATATTATATTATGTTTATTCAGAAAAGGTACTTCTAAAAAAAAGAATCTGCACTTTATTTCTGAAGATGAACCAACATGTTCAAGAGAGCTTGTAGTTGAATTAGGTCCAGCTTGACCATAGGTGATGGCTCATTATCACCCTGAAATACTGATCCTAGGCTTTTAGCCTATGGAGTCTTCAAGGCCTTTAGAAGAAGAAACTGAGACATGGAAAAAAAGCAAGTAAAGTACTTTCAGGTTTCAAAAAGTATTAGAAGGAACAATAGTTGGAAAGGCAAAGAATTTAACTTGCAAAATAAACTTACAGCTTGGAAATGTTTTACTACCAATCTTAATAATTAGTAGTTGATACCCTGCTTTGATAATGATGAACAAAACTAAGCCCCTTTGCCTTTACAGGATTTGAAGCTTCATTTCTGAACTGAAACAACAGAAAAAAACCCAAATCTGCATAAACCCCTGTCCAGTATGCATTACAGTTCAAATACAGGAGGTTTTTCTCTTAGTCATCAAGCAAATCTTTGTAACAGGAGATGAACAGTTGAAGAGAAAATTAAAAGCCATTCCATTCCCAAGCGTAAATTGTGATAGTTTGGCATGCTTCCTTCGCACCTCCCTGGATCACAGCAGCTCACTGGATACTGACGCTTTCCATAACCCAAAGCCAGCTAAAATAGACAGGTTAAGCCCATGTGATCTTGCCATTCAAACTACACAATGCAGTTTCTGTAGAGAGACTATACTCTCTATTTTGTAAGTAGACGACTGGGACAAAAGTAATAATTTGTGGCAACTTTAGATTAAGAACAATGTGAATTCTCTTTTTTATGTCTACTGTGATTACTTCTTAGATTTCTACTGTTTATAATAGAAAATAAAGAAATATCAGTCTAGACAGTGCTTAGTGACAACGTATGTAATTGTCTTGAGATCTGAGGATTTTTAATCTGATCTTTTGCTGTTTAAAAAGATTGTGTTGAATTTATAGCATCTGTTGTTATTATTGTTATTCAATATAATATGGACTCCACAATATAGTTAAATTATCTCCGTCCTCAGCATAATACAGAAGAAGTGCAATGAAGAGTTCCTAATCAGAGTTGGGTTCTTCACAGATGCAAAATGAATGCATTCATTCAAACAGTAAAATTAAATTGCAGGTTACCAGGGGAATTAATCTTGATTTGCAGCTATTTATGATAAATAGGATTCAGGATGCTGGTGTCAATTAATTGTTTTTTACTGAAGGGAGAGATAAATAGTAGCAGGACTTTAGGAAAATTAGCTACCAGACTTGTTAAAATAACTGAATGATGAGATGCACCAAGTAAAAATCATTTAGCAAGTTTGCATATAGGTAACTCACTAAAAGATCACAGATACTTCAGCTTCATAGGGGCATTTTATCTCCTTGAGATAGATAATAAATAAAATGGCCAGTAGTGATAACGGGAATTATTCATACAAATCCTCCCATTCATTTATTTGACATAATAGATCTCAAAGTCTATTTATGTTGGGTTTTTTCCTTATTATAACCAACTCTATAAATCTACAAATTATGAAAATATAATGCCTTAAGTTCTTAAAAAGTCGAAGAAAAGTGTTAGTTACGTATCATGCCTTTCAATCTTCACAAAAAATTAGAAAGAAAATAGTTTCCAAAACGGTGAGCAGGATTGCATGGGGTTGTGGATACGTTTGTGTGTATGCATGTACATATCTCTGTGTGTATGAATGTACCTGGCTCTTAAAGAAAAGACAGAGGACAGGGAAGTTATATCTGGAGTATGCCTGAAAGATACACCAGCCTGGAAAACAGCACCAAATTCTCTAATATGTATCTCTGTTATGTAAGATAATAATTAAGAGATTCTTACAGGAGACCAATTTATTGTAAATGACAGAGTTCTGATGCCTATCAGGAAGGTAATATGTTTCTTTTGAAGATCCCCAAATTGAGGACAAATCTGCCCAATTTTATGAACCAAATATTACAGAACCAAATATGTAGGCCAATTTTAGATAAATGTATATTAATGAAAAAATGTCTTCAAACATGAAACAATAACAACAAAATAGACAGGAGGATTTTAAAAAGCTCTTGATACAGAACACAGGCTTGAAACCTTACCCATCTATTGTTTTCATGCCTGAAAACACAACAACTTTCAAGCTTGAATAAACAATATATTTGCCTTCCTTTTATGCCAGGAATTTCTCCCATCTAGAATGCTTCTGCTGCAACCTCTGATAGTATCTGCTTATGACTAGGGACAGTATTTTACCAGAACACCAAAGCTCAGGAATTTAACAGCCATAAAAATGTTCACCAGATTTTCTCCCATTTGTCTCTGAATTTGTTTTCCGTGGAACAGTAAGTTAGCAGAAGTTGATGGACATACCATTACTAAACAAGCAGCTTTAATTTTAAAGAACAATTTAAAGGTAACACATAAGGGATAGATTAATGAATTGCCAGGTACTTGCTAAATGACAGTCACTTAAAGTGCTTCCAGAATGGAGTTCTGTTGGGCAAATACTAGGAAAACAAAGTTTGAATGAGATGAGACAAGAACCAAAATTTTCCACAGCAATCTACACTCAAAGAAGATCATCTTTCCTCATTAACTGAGTTAAATCAAACTTATATTTAGACAGGGCTGAAAGAATAGTACCAAAATGAATATTTGTGTGCGCATGTGTGTATATATGCTCGGGAACATTCCCATAAAAGTACGGCTGTATTTTAAAACTAAGTCCCTTATTCAGGTATTTAAGTGAGTTCCTAATTCAAAGCATTGACTATTCCCCTTGAAGTGCATTTTTATTATTGTATCTCCTCTCTAATTTTATTCTGAGTCCTTCTATCTTTGGTAAATTGTTTGCAGGTATGCTTAGAAGAAAGAGAATTGCCTGTACAGAGACTTCCGTGCCAGAGCTCAGCCTGTGAATGCTGCGGCCTTTCGAATGCTCACTAATTGCATGACAGAACTTGAAATCTTTCTTCACAGGTGAACGGCTGACAGTTGCTTAAAGGCTACTTGAAAATTCTGGTGGAAGGTTTGCAACTGAGTTAGCAAAGAAACACCCTTTACTTCCTTTATGATCAATAAGAAAGTCTTAATTGGCAGTCTTTCCCACTTCAAAATAAGCTTTGAAAAACAATTAAAATAGAAGTTAAAAATATGCAAGCAGTAACAAAATCCAGAGCCAAACCAATATGTGTTTGTTTAAAATATGAAAGACCAAAGAGGAAAAGCTGGGGCTATAGTCAAACCTTCCGCTCATAATACAGTAATACTTAATAAATATGAATGGGTTGAAGAAAATATTAGTACATTGAAAGACATAAACTGAAATTTTCCAACTTGAGTATTTCAAACATTTTTTATATAAAACTTGCCTTTGCTAAGCTTGTCACATGAACAAGATGTTACAAAGAACAAAGCCCAGCCTGACAATTTGCAAAAATATGTCAGGCTTCTGCAGATCTCTTCTGCATTGGTCTTTCTTGTTCTGAGCTCAGTTGGGGTCAGGTGAATGAGGTGCCAGCTCAGGCAAAATTCAAGAAAAATTTGTACTCAAATAAGACAGCACAAGGTTAAAGAGAATGCCAGTATCATTTGTTAGCAGAGCATGTGTATGTGCAAGGGTGTGTGGGCACAAAGAGCAGTCAAAGCTTTTTTAAAGGAAATATGTGGATTTGATGATGACAGACCTTTTTACAAACACAACTAGTTGTCCGATATAAATATACGTCTATATATACACAAACATATCATATATCCTTATTACAGAAAGTTGTAAGTGAATGGCCTTGGAATGTAGGTGGTGCTATGCAGATGTCTGTACTGACAAAGCTGCCATTCAAAGGAAACTGTCGTATCATGATATTTTGACTTTGTACTGCATATATCAAATGAATCAAAATCTCTGTATTTTCTTGCCAGAAAAAGAAATAGTTTAAAGAATAAACCTCTTTCTCCAGGTAAAGAATATTGATACTTGATTTCACAAATCATACCCTCTTAGCACAAATATGTTCTTCCTTAAAAAGCATGTACCCCAAGTAAGATTTTTCATAAGACCAATACGCTTCTCACCTCATCAGCAATGACAACATGTCCTCTGTATTCCCTTTCCAAAAAGGTCAGGAAGTTCATAGAATTGTGTTGATTACAGGTCACTATATTTGTTTATGTCAATTCCTTTCCCCACTACTTTGCATATTTAATGAGGCTGAAATATTTCTTATTAAAAACTGTATGTGTATTATTTGTTTACAGACTTATGAGTATTTAAAACTGCCAGACTGATCATTAAAATTCCTTTGTAAACTGCAACTTCACTAGTAAAACTAATGTTTCTTACAAACCTGCCCTAATTTTTCACTTGCACTAGAAAGCTCTTACCTACTGCAGTCTATTCCAGAGAATTTTGATGCTGTTGGCGATCAGTACACAAAGGAGGATTTCAGATTATGAATTATCCTACTGAACTTTCCCAGCAATATGCAGTATATACAAGAGATGATATAAAAGAACATAATAATCCTAAAAATACTTTTGTTTCTTTTTTTATTTTAGCCTTCATATGCCGTAAAAATACTGCAAGTGTCATTATCCTTTTGTACGGTTACTGCAAGGCTGCTGTGGCTCCTACATGTTTGCACACAGTGTAGTAAGTTTATAACTTAGCTTACAGAGTTCAGCTTACCAAATCTCTGCCAATCCTGATAAATGTTTGGTCAGGGTATTAACTTTCAAAAAATGTTTCTGGTGACACAGTTACTAAACCGGAAACCCACACTGCAACAGCAGCAAAAATATGAAGAAAAACCTACGTGTTCTAAAAATCTACTATGTAAATATGGTCTCTAAGAATACCGGAGGTTGTCTGGGACTTTGGTGTGGTATTTCCCCTATTCTGCAAATTACATTCTTTTTTATTCATTCCATTTTTATGAGTTCAGTTTTGCATCACATCTTTCCATAAAACCTATTCAGGTATGGCACATGCACAGTTTTGAGGTACAAAATTAAAACACTGTATCTGTACTTCCATTAGCAATTGGCAGAACTACCAACTGTATCAAGACCCTACACTTGCTCTGGGAGTAACATATACACAATGCCATGAGAAGACCTATATGGATAGGAGAGTCAAAACAAATAATTTAGTATAGGCACGGTGTTGAACTTTGACAGGAATTTGCTAAACATGGTACAAAATTAAGTACATTAACTAAGTACAAGATTAAGCACAATTTTTTTTTTCCTTAGGCAAGAGCTGATTAAAAGGAAAGTCTCATCTCCGTTGCCCATTAAAGGTTTAATTTTAGCAACAGGTAGTATCTTTGGTCAGGAATAGTTTGTCATCTGTTTTGCAATAACACTTGTGTTTAAAGACCGAGAACTCTCTCCAAGGACATATAAATGTCCTATCTTTTCCAGAAAGTTTTTATATGGAGTTCACCTAGCAACGTCATAGAAATTGCTTGCAAGTGCACCAGATCTACATAAGCATGTTACTTCTGCACACTCACATAAACCAGTTAGTGCAAAATTATTTGTATTTCTGTGAAGTATCTATTGAAAATAGATTGGATATACTATCAGGAATAAACTGCAATTAATGCTAGCCTAAATACATAATGCAGATATAATCATAGAATAGCGAAGGCAAAGTTAAGAATATATGTATAGATTAATTATTTTCTTTAGTATGGTTTTATCGACATATACTTAGACAAGAGAAAACAATTTTGTATGCAGACAGTTGCATTTGAATGACTTCATCAATATTGCTATGTCGTGTCCCTAATGGGTATATATTTTAAAGATATCAATCATTAGTTCTTCATCTCCAAGAAAGAAGAAAAATAATTCCTTTTAAAACGACAGAAATATATAGTCTAAAAAAAGCACATGAAGAAACATGGCCATATTCCACGTTCAGTTATAGTGTCACAAATACAGGATAAAATTTTAGTGATCAGAAGTGCTTATATTCATGTAACAGAAGCCGAATCTTTACCATAAAGACTAACAAGGACTTCACAGATACAGTGTATACCCACATGTGTATATACATGCATATATAGACATGTATATATACATACATGAATATATAAAAATAAAACTTTTAGGGAGTGAAGTCCTGTAAGGGAAATTCAAGTATTTTTTGTTCATGAGTTAAAGGAGATCTGCTCCCAGGAGAAACAAGTCTGGGGAGGCAACTCAGGAACAGAATGAGGTGTCCTTTGGATAGATTAACTTCATAGTAAAGCAAACCAAAGAAAGTGCTTGGCACTACTTGACATACTAACATATCATTTTTACAGGTTTTTTTAGTTGAATTAATCACTCCTAAGTAGCAAAGTGCACTCTGTCTTCTAATATATTCAGCTTACACTCAAGAATGCCCCACCTTATTTAACATAATTTTACACATTTGCTTTAGGAATGTGTTAGTCATAAAGCAGCAGCTTACCTACACTTCCCATATCCCTAAGTCTGTAATACTAGGTCTCAGCTACAATGAGGCTGGCTGCACTAGAACTCAAAAGATCCAATGTAAAGCTCTAGGGAAAAAAAGAGACATATTTATGTTTTAATCATATTAAAACCAGAATGGCCTCATCTTTATGGTAAGAAAATTTAATACTCTTCCAAGGAATCTTACTCTCTTGCCAAAAAAGGTTACACAGAGTAACATTTACCACACCATGGTATATGAAGACACATGGGAGATACCAGCTTATGTGTAGTCACATAAACGTTCTGCAAACCATTTTAGAGTAGTTTTGGTGTAACACTGGAACTGGTGTGACAAGACTGGTGACAGCACGGAATACAGTACTATCGATCCTGGGGACAAGACAACAGAGGATCTTTCACCAAGCAGCTTATCTCTTGCTCTAAATAGCAGTTAAGAGTGAGATCATCATGTTATTTCGTTGTGGTGGAAATGAAAGTTCAGGGTATGCATGCTGCATGTTAAATTGGATAGTTATAGTCAGATTTCATAACCATAAATAGAAGCATATGCAAATTTTAAAACAAACCTGCATCTGAATAAGCCAAAATCAAAATGGAATGCTACTCAGTGTTCAACCTTTAAAATTACATGTTAATATTATTTCTCAGATGCATTCAAGGATGAGTTGTAGCTAATGGTCAGGCAGCATTCATTTTACTAATCTATTCCTGTCCTGCATTTCCTCATTGAAATTTTGAAGCAAGGAGAAGGTAATGCAATGTAACTTTAAGCTTTGATGTGTCTCTATGATAGACACTCAGTTAAGGTCAATTCCAAATGAACATTAATTCAGCAAGGATGGAAACCAAAGGGCTGCTAGTCCTTGTGGTTTTACTACATCAGCAAGAGGCCCATCCTGAAAGTGAATTAATACTGATTGTTGATTGGATTAACTGCTAACTTGTCTTATCTTCTGTACTTAAAGATGATTTCTTTAGAGGGAAATGAAAAAGACTGTATTTCGCTATTGGTAGGGAGGCATCTGAGAGGAACTTGCACAGAAGACAGGGAACTAAGCAGTTTTTTCCCTGTACTGCATTTGTAAAGGTGGGCTCACACTCACAGCTGGGATGAATCCTCCTACCTTGGCCAGACCATGGCCATGGGTCTTTGCTACTAACTGTGCCTGTTCGGGCTCTGTCCCAGGTGATTTGATTGAATTTGCAGAAGAAAGTGCTCTATTTCTTCCCTGTGTGCCTTGTTCGAGGGGGGTCTCATGTAGATTCCCTGGAGATAAATTATCCTTTTAGGGAACTGAAACAAATTTTTTTAACAGAAAGAAATACTGGGCAGGAATAATCTGTCATCTGAAGTGGCTGTCTGTGTGAGTGCTACTTTCATTACAGATGAGATACAGGATTTGGTCAGCCTCTTGCATGGCAGTGACACTGTTAGTTTACATGTGATCATGTTTATAATTATCAGTACTTGAGATTCTTTAATACCTGTTGTGAAGAGGAAGAATCAAATAACCATAATCCCATCATCATGTAATATGTAATCACTCAAGAAGGGTCAGAGAGGATAATGAATTCCTCTAAGGAGGTAAACTCTTAAGGTGACCAGAAGTTACAGATTTATTAAAAATATGTTTTAATATATGACGAGTGGTAGGCTGGTAGGCTCTGTGAGGTTGAACCTATAGTTAAAATGTAAGCCCACCAGATTAAATGGGCTGGTGCAGTACAGCAGTAAAAAAATAAAAAGAGAAGCAGAAAATAACTGTGGCCAGTAGTATAAGACCACATATTCATATTCTTACAATCATCCTCAGAGGCAACTTGCATCAGTAATGGCAAAGCAACAGGTACAGAGTGCCGAAGTGGCACAGAGTGTGTATTCAAATACAGACAGTATGCTTATATTTAATAAGCACAGCAGGTGATCAATTGGATTTGAAAGGGAAATTAAATGGGCTGACCTAAGAGCAGAGGCATTTATTGTCTAGCTCTGTGCTTTCTATTCCATGATTACTGCAAAGCTCTTTTGTAAACCAATATGAAGGAACACATTACTGTGATTGTGCATCAGCTAAGCATGGTAGCCACAGTAGGAAATACAAAAACATTTTAAAAAGTCAGATTCAATCAGCTTTTACCTCCAAGCTTTTATATTCTCTTTTCTTTTAATCTCCTTTCCTGCATGATGCCTGCTTTAAGCCTAACATTGTTTGCATTAATGCTATTTCTAGATGCCTGATAACCCAATAAGGTAGAAAGATTAGCAAAGACTAAGAGGGAGACAGAACTCATATTCTAGCCCTCTCTAAGCTAAACCAGAAATAACTGTTTAGCTGGAACCACAAACAGCCCATTAGTCTCAAATTGCAAGATTTAACTCAAAAGGAAATGCAAGGAACAAAAATCTTCACAAGTGCTACAACTTGTTATTCATTACAGAGGAAAATCAGCTTTATGAGTTAAGACCATCGTCATAACACTGAACACGAATATGAGATGTAGCCAAGGAAAGCAAGTATGAAGTTTCCCCGTACCTGGTGAACAAACTCCAGAAACCAAGCAAATAAAAGCACTTAAACTGGGAAAATATTTGTCAACGTTCTTGTGAAAGTACTAGTGAGTAGTTTCATCTTCTCTCCTGAATAAATGATTTGTAGCATTTAGCCACTGAACCTCACATATTTTACTGTCCCTAATGCAATTGTTAGAGACTTTCTTGAGAACCTTCCCAGACGTAAGCCCATGTTTCAAAATAGAATGCAAATCATTGAAACCAAAAGTAAAATAAAACAGATTATCTAAGTGAGGAACAGAGGATATGAAAGCAGGACAAAGGGTGTCACAGGTAATTATAAAGATGCATCTGGTCCCTAGTTACTTTTGACAAAGCCGTTTTTGTGATTTATGGCAGGTGCTTGTTTATAAACCTATTTCAGCACAGACACACTGAAGCACATTCATCATTCTGCCTGGTCTTCATTATTGGATAAACGTCATTTAAACTGAACCTGAATCCAGACTTCTGCTACCTTGACACAAAAAACCAGGATCTTCTATTTGCCTGCATGCATTTATTTATTTATTTCTATTGACCTATGGAGCTGGGTTGTGTTTGACAAAGGTTCTACACTTACCCCACACTTAATTCAACAAGGAAAGCAAATGTAAGTGTGCTGAAGTTCAGGAAAAAATGCTAGCAAGCAGTACCTCTTTTAATATTGATATCTATTTTTTGTGCCCTACAGTTGTGTTTTGTGGAAATGCAGGATAACCAACGTGCAAATTTGAACAACTACAACTCTGGCAAACAACCAGAATCAGCTGCAGCATGTCCTTACCCCGCAGTTGTGTCCACTGAATAAAACAGGCATCCACCTGGCAACCTATTCAAGAGAAATGGAACTAGTTTGGCAGTTGTGGATTTTTTTTTTTTTTTTTTTTTGGCATATGTTGGTAACTGAACTCACAGTGCCAAAAATACCTGAAAGGAAACAGTTGTGTTCATTTGGTTTTTTTGTTTTGTTTTTTAATCTATTTCCTGACTTGTGAAGTTTGACACAGTCCAAAAGTTTTCTTATCCCATACGAGGAAAATCCGGACTTGAGGAATTGCTCCATTACTGTGGCATAGGGTGGCACAGTCAGTTCATGTGAACAGCACAATTTTAATTTCTTGATTTTCTTCTTCACTGGATATTTCTTGGTGGAAATGAAGCTAAACAAAAAAGCCCAGCGAAAAACAGTGAGAACAGAACTCTTTGCAGATTTCTAAAATAAATGCCTAGAGCCTAGATTTTGCTAGGAAAGATAAAGCTGCATAAAGATATGACCTGCTTTTGTAAGTTTGAACTATCAATAAACAGCTTAGAATCATAGAATCATTAAGGTTGGAAAAGACCACTGTCCTGGTTTTGGCTGGGATGGAGTTGATTTTCTTCCTACTAACTGGTATAGTGCTGTGTTTTGAATTTAGTATGAGAATAATGTTGATAACACACTGATGTTTTAGTTGTTGCTAAGTAATGTTTACGCTAGTCAAGGACTTTTCAGCTTCCCATGCTCTGCCGGGTGTGCGGGGGGCTGGGAAGGAGTGGGGCCAGGACGGCTGGCCAATGGGGTATTCCATACCTTATGACGTGACGCTCAGCATATAAGGCTGGGCGAAGGAAAAGGAAGGGGGGGACATTCGGAGTGATGGCATTTGTCTTCCCAAGTAACCGTTACGCGTGATGGAGCCCTGCTTTCCCGGAGATGGCTGAGCTGACCCCCGCCGATGGGAAGTAGTGAATGAATCCCTGGGTTTGTTTTGCTTGCGCGCGCGGCTTTTGCTTTAC
>NW_009225132.1:0-25698 GCF_000690835.1 Fulmarus glacialis
ATATAAATATAAATAATATAAATATGTTTTTGTTTCTCAGTATGTTTTCTGTACCTTGCCTTCTTTTTCTTTCTACTAGATTTTCTTTCTTTCAGGATGCTCTCCTTCTCTCACCCCCTTACTGACTGAGGTAGGATCCTTTTTTCTCTGTAGGCTTTCTTGGTTTGATTGCTCTGATCTTTACACCTGTCTGGGATTGTTGCCTTTCCTCCCAGACCCATTGCAGAGCATGCTCAGACAGTAGTCTCTGTCTATGAGCCTTTTCCCATAATCTCCAGTCTCTAATGGCAACTAGTACCTTCTCAAGCATCAGATGAAGAAATGATTGTAAGTGGGGGAACAGTATTTTACTCCTCCCTGGGGCATGATTGCTATGATTAGCTAGGTCTGCTTGAATGTTCAAGTGCATGATTCATCTGTTGCCTGAAAAAAAGAAAAAAAGAAATCACAGAAAGCTGTTCAACCATGACTGCCCCTTAGCAAAGCGGCAAAAATTGTGAAGAACTTTGTAAATGTCAAGCTGAGGTGTGGAGGTGTCTCGTTCTCTATTCACATACCACTACAGAAGGCTTGAAATCAGGTGTAGAAGAGAATTTTTACAACCAAATGTGGTATGGGGGTTGTGTGTGTGTGTGGTGTGAGTGCGCCTGTATCTTTGTCGGAGATGATTTGTAAAGTAGTACTTTGTAAAGTAGATTTGCTAGGTGTTCTGTATGCATTCTGTAGGCAACAAGATATGACTACAGCCAACATTATGTTTGAAAGGCTGAACAATCCATATAACAGCTGGGTTAATAAATAAATAGTATTACATAGGTTTTCTTTAATATTGGAAACAGAAAGATAATATCTCTAAGCACGGACTTCTACTAATACATATTTTGGTCTAAATACTTAAGTTGTATTACTCTATATAATATATAAAGGAGCAGCAGGCTCAACATGAGTCAGCTGTGTGCCCTGGCAGCCAAGAAGGCAAACCACATCCTGGGGTGCGTTAAACATAGTATAACCAGCTGGTCAAAAGAAGTGATTATCCTGCTGTATTCAGCATTGGTGCAGCCTCACCTCGAGTACTGCGTGCAGTCCTGGGCCCCACAATTTAAGAAAGATGATAAGGTACTTGAATGCAACCAAAAGGCTAAATCATAAATGTCCTTGTCTTGTTGTCCCAATGCACTTAATTAGGCATACAAAAAAGTGCAATTTAAAATTTTATTGTTGGTGAAAAAGCTGACACAAGTCCATTATGTTGTGATTATCTAGGTTCCAAAATATAGAGAACATTTTTCAGAGTTTCAAGTATGTTGTTCATTTCAAGCAGCATGGAATTGCTTTTCTTTTTATCACATTAAATTCTGACAGCATCTTAATATCAACCTTTTACCCCTGAGATTAAACCTTTTTTCCTGAATGATTCTCAGTTACTAATTTAGTCAAGGTTAGAATCCAACTTGGCTCCTTTGGCACAAATAAAGAATAAATCAAGGCAGAAAGCTGAAAAGTGTTGCTTTTTCTAAAAGAACCTTTGATGAGGAAAAAATCATAATTTTATTTTAAGTGAGTTTAATCATGGTTAAATAATGCTGGACCACCAGAATATTTGTTTAATTGAATAGAGACATAGAATGTAGCAGAGGTAATTTGTCAGGCTAAGGAAATTTAGGTGTGATTCAATTTTCTTCACACAAAAAAATCTACCCTCCATCCTCTGCAGAAAATGTTAAGCACATTATTTATCCTCTTGGTGTTAGTGTTAGCTGTATTATCATTGACTTAAGTCAATAAAACGTGCTGTTTAGATCATTTCACAGGAAGAAGTTGGGCTCTGCAAGAAAGACGATGATTCTTATTTTTATTTTCCTTTGCCTTTCATGGATACCACATCACTCGAAGGTAAAATTTGCTTTCATGTGCTAGATTACTATTCAATTTATTTAGAGAAAGTCTAACCTTTGAAAAGTATGAAAGTTCCAGTGATGGAATCTAAAGCTAAAATCATTGAAAGAAGTTTAGAAATAAATTTGAAACTCCACATTTTTAACAGAATAAAACTGGATTATCTTTCTAACCTGGTCTGAAAAGGTGATCAAAGTGTTTTTGAATTCTAAATTGGTTCTCACTCTGTAAAATTTCTCCAAAAAGATCATAGGTGATGCTAAAAGCTATCAGTAATAGAAATATCATTTTGGCATACCTTGTCAAGAGATTAAAAACCAAATGTCACTGAACCTAAATTCTTCAGATCTAGAAGTAGCCCTTGCTGTTTATGGCTGAAACATTTGCCTAAAACAGGGTGAAGAAGCTTGTACAAGGATAACAACTTCAGATTATGGTGCTGTCAATCTGATACCTCATGAGAGCGACACAACCACCCAAAACCAAATTCAGTGCTGGTTTTTGTTCTCTAAAAAAGTTCAACGGTAACTATATTCCTCTTTCTTAATGGTTCCTTTGCCTTGTGAAAATATAGCATGAGGGCCTAAGCAATGTAGAAGCAATTCTTTAAGTATTCTTGTCTTACCAATGTATGCCCAGAAGTAAGGGAAGAAAAAGAAGCAAACTGTAGTCATCATATTGACATGCCTCTAAATGTATAACAGGGGTTAGCTTCTTCTCTTCCCTTTTTGGGAAGACTTCAGTCTAAGATTTTCCTTAGTTAGCTCTATCCCAGCTTCATCAGTTCATCACAGCCAATACTGCACCAAAAGGTAACTAAACTACTTTTTAAGCATTAAAAATGGAGCAGCAATAGAAGAAAGTTTTTTCAACCAAAAAATACATGATTATGTAACTTCTCACTTACAAGGTTTATCAGATTCCAAACGCAAAAAGCTTTCATGAATCTTCTTATTTCTTTTATCCTTTTTAATCCGGTTCATCTTAAGAGTAGGGACACCGATCCAGCAGCAGGATGTCATCTATACCTTCGCTGTCTTTACAGTATCCTCAGCAGTTCTGCAAAATGTATGATACAGAATGATTTTCATTCCAGAGGCATTCATACAAATGTTTTCCTCTTTTGATCAATGCAAAGTTCTGAAGTCAGTACAGCTACTCTAAATCTATGTGAACATAGTAAAGAATATAATTTGGCCTATTGTCTGGACACATTTTATGCTTTTTATAATGCTTAGTAAAAGGATTTTAGTACTCCAAATACATCCTGAATAGACCGACAAAACAAGGATTCCACTAAATACATTATATGAGATGGATAATTAGAAGTGGATTAGGTGTAACATTTATCTATGTTACCTATCTATTGTATTGTTTTACTCCTAATTTTAGTGCTAAAATAGCCAATGTTTCTAGTGACTAATAAACAGTAGGAACAAAAAAAGACCTGAAAAATACACAGATAAAAGATGAGAAAAAAAGAATTACATGCATGCTTTAAAAACTGTAATTTGTTTTCATTGTTTAAAGGACTGTGAAAATAAGGATTCTGGCTGAAAGAGCAGAAGTTGTTGTTATGCAAAGGATCAGGAATGAAGTCTTGGGTTTAGGGAGAAGCCTAGAACATGACACCAAAGTGCTTTTAAAAGGATTTGAATATTTAAGTAATAACTGACTTATATTGGACCCAGAAAGAGAAAGCCTTCAGAGCAGGGGGTAAGGAATTACAAATGGGGAAAGAAGGTGAACCAGAGCCAAAGGAGGGAGCAGTTGAAGTATTAAGAGGAAAGGACTGAAGTACATGATAGACATATCAGTGCCCTTGTTATGCCTCAGTTATTTCCTGAATGACTACTCCTTCTTGAAAACACAAATTAAATGGAAATGCTAGATTTTGAAGATGTTCTCAAGGGAAAATGGCAGGATTTAGTAACAGCCTGAATGTGAGAGATAAAGGACAGAAAAGTGTCTAGTATAATAATAAGTTACCTGTTTAGGGGATGAGAGGGATTACAGATTTATGTGCAATGATGGGAAAGGATGCCAAAGTGAGGACACATGTGAAATGGTTATTATTTGCTTCCATCCCTCTAAAAGGTCTACATGAAAAATCCACAGTGGTTTTCAGAACTGAAATTCAAGATGTGTCAAGCATTGAACAAATACAAAATTTAAAGTGAGATGGAATGTCCGAAATTTACATATGGACATCGTATTTTGGCTGTCTATGTGTAAACTCTTCCACGAGAATAGGAGGGATTAAAATACCTGATCATAGACATTAATAGATGTCAGACAACTTTCCTTTACATTACAGGCTCAATTACAAGGTGTTGATTAAAGCAACTTAAATGTGTTTAAAAACAAACTTAAACAATGGTGAAATGGTAGAAGAAGAATGTGGCTATTTTCAAAACCATGCATGTAGAATCCTTTTTCTTCTCTGATTTCAGGTTCATAATTTTCTACCCTTTCCATGTAACAAATATGGCTAAACCATATTGGTGATCACAGGGAGCAGACTCTGGATCTTAAAAGGGGAAGAAAGTACTTACAGCAGTGTACCATCATCTTCATTCCATGATAGGTCTAAATCTTCATTGTAGTGTATCAGATCAATTATCCTAGAAAAATTCCATAGTTCTTCTGAACGCTTTTTCTTTTTTGTTTCTTTTTTTAAATTATTTTTTAATTTAGCCTTTTGTGGTTCCTATTCTGTGTTGTTAATTGGATCAAATCAGATTTAATTCCACTGAAACTGCAGCACTAGTCTCATCACCCTATAAGCTGTTAAATCCCTCTGAAACCTTCAATTCCTTTTGTAAGTGGCAGAGCCTCTGTCTAGAGGCCCTCACTCTGTAAAATGTGTGCTGGGTTTTGATTAAAGTTATCTTCTTGCCCACTGTAAATTATTATGCATGTATGGTGGTTGGGTGCGTGTGTAAAACCAGTCTTGCAGGGAGAGCGAGATCCATTAATGACTATATGGAAGATGATCATCAATCCCATGTTTTTCAGCCTCCTACTAAACAAGAAATGTTAGAACTCCAGGGAGATATTAATTCATTTTGACACTGATCATCTTTCAAGTTAGTTTTTGTTTTTAAAGGCAATTCAGAATTTAAAATAAATAAGATTTTAATCAAGTACACAATTGACCTTGAAGTAGACAAAGATGCATTTCTGGCCCGTTCTTACATGAGAATAAGTTTTTATTATAGCACTAGAAAAATACTTGTGTCAAAATTTACATTTTTACTTAGGGAAGAAGGGTTTGTGCTTCACTGCAATTCATTCATACTGCTTCTTATTGCTGTCCTCAGTTTGAGAACATTGACTCATATGACACCACTGGTTAGAAAAAGCTTTATTTCTGTAGTATTTGTGGCTTCTACTGGAGTACATTGTGTGCTTTATATGCTAAGCCAGTTTGAGCTTCCTCTTTCAATTTGCTGCTGTAAATGTACCCATGCAAGAATGAGTTAAAAGAGTCACTAAAGACAAAATGTGGGTTTGAAAAGAAGGACAAAGTAGTCCTGTGCCTTATTTTATGTCTGCAGCTTTTTAAAACACTACCTCAAGTATTGGAAGTAGTTTATCTTGCACTGAAAACACTATAGTGTTTTCCCATACTTTACCCAAACAGTAAATTAGTCCGTGCATTATTTTTGATTGCTGTGTTTAGGCTGTTTTTGATATCTAATGTACAGCAAAGATAAATTCGCTGGTAGAGAGACTGTCTCTTTTCTTTTGACTGTAGGACATATACTTTGTTTCTTGGTGACTATAAACCTATATAGGTTTCTATAAATCTGTACAGAAGTCAATAAACTTCATATGCTTGTGTGTGCATATGCACGTATTTTATTTATATAAATATATTTGTACAGAGATTGAGTGCTTGCATATCTGTATACTTACACATATAAGGAAAACTAACTTTTATTCCAAAATGCACTTGGAAATACCTACATGTTTAGGGTATTATTTATAAGTTTTATTTTTTATTATTAGGAATGAGAATTTCCATTCTAAAAAGAAAAAAAAGTGTATTGTGCCTGTTTTTCCATTTTGAACTAGAGTAGAAGTCCAAAGTTACCATCGAAGAGCAATGAGAAGTTCTCATCATTGAGGAGGATCACAACAGTTCATTTTTTTTTAGTCTTGTTTATATATTTGTTCTTTTAATCATTTGGCATTTATGTTCTACTATGCATATAACCTGAATAGTTATTTTGTATTTGAGGTAATACTAAGGGAAATGGAACACAACTAGATAAGAACTGACCGACTTCAAAATCATCAAAACAAATTTGCCTTTGCTGTCAAATTTATTCAAAATTGAGATATCTCTATGAAATATTTCAAAACATTCTGAGGTTCTGTTATCTGTCAAGAAATGGACAATCTGATTAGGTAATATCTTATTAAAATAAAATTTACTTAAGCAAAATCAGTTTTACTTAATACTACGAAGACTCTCAGTTGAAGGTACATTAGTTTAGACAAAACAAGGAATTTTTTTGTGTTTTTTCTTTAACATGTAAGCTTTTGGCTTAATTGTTTTTTATAAAGATGTTTATGATTATTAATTATCATTCTATATGTAAAGTTTTTTTCCCAACTTTGAGTACAAGCTTCTGATTTATGTCTTGATATCCCTGCCTCATTGGAAGTCATGGCTACATCTAATTTTTTGTCTGTAAGTTCAAATCTGATTAAATGAGCTGTTGTTTGGTGTGTTAATTTCCTGTAATAAAAACTACCTTGAAGAATCTCATAAAATGAAACAGAAAATTTTAAATGGAAGGAAGCAAGGGAGAAACTATGAGAGGAATTTATGCCTTTTGGCAAGAATTTTTGCCGCTCAGTGTCAGGGCACAGATTGGCCAGACATCAGGCATGGGGCTGAGGCTGAGCCAAAGCTGGGCTGGGATGTGATCCTGCTGATAGGGGTCAGGATCAGGCCTGATGAGGGGAAACAGAGTCAGATATGGCCCCAGAATGGCGGGGCAGGGCCATGGGGATGGATGGGGGGAGATTGGGCAGAATCAGTAAGGTCTGTCAGTTCCCTCAGAGCCATTAAGTCTGTTCTATGATAATAATTTGAGCTGAAAAAAGAAATTATAATAATATTGTAAATTTCATTAGGTTTTGGAAAGTTTCCACCCACTGTATATAATTTTATTCTCCTTATAAGCCTGGATGTTGCTGATTACATGGGCATACTATAATTTAGCCTGTAAAACTGTCATAGCAGACAAAATCTGATGTAGTTTTAACCTCTAAAGCATCAGAAGCAAACCATACATTATTCACTTCAGTAAAACTTTCTAGAACATAGACCTTTCCTACAGCATATATGAATTTTTTTTTCTCTAGAGACTACTCATGTCTCCTGTGTTTGCTTAAGCAACATACAATATCTGAACAGTCTCCCTTCTGGCTCTTTCACCATACCTTGTTTTAGTTCAGTTGGAAACAGGAGGCTCAGGGTTGTGGGGAAATAACAAACAGAAACAGAACTTTAAAATACACACATAAATTGTATTCCTTCTTGAATTTAAGATTTATTTCTCTTCCATCACCACCACCAATTATCTTTCTCCAGTGTTTCTCCTTACATCCATATTGAGTAGGTCTTCTGCTGGATCTTACTTTTTGTTAGGCTCAGAAGAATGGGCTAATATAGTAAACCCTACATTCACCTCAGTTGTTATAACCATGTCACAGACCTCAGTAAAAGAATTAATCAACAATTTTTTTCCAAAAATTTTGAAGACTTGGTTTGACCTGTTTCAGAAACGTATGCCATTTTTGCCACAGACTTGTAACTGAGATTTAAAAAAAACACGGCTTTGAGCTTTTTTTTTATTCATAAATGACAACTGATTCACCTTTTCTTTTTTTAGTTAAACAAAATAAACAATGTTTGATATTGGGTTGAGCAAATAATTTTGTTCTAGGTTTGGTTTTGACTTCTTTGTTTGGCAAGGTATTTCATATCAGTTTAAAGGGAAATTGATTCTTTAGCATTACCGTTAGAAACAATCTTGAAAAATAGTGACTTGGAAAGATTATTTTTTGAGATATATGCTCAATGCAGCATTACAGCTGGAGGAACTTATTTTGCTGAAATAATATTTGCAGTTTTCTCTGTGGTCTCCTTTACAGTACATTTCTAATTTTTTTTTTTTCTGCCCCTTTTCTTTAAGTTCTTTGGAGGAGGCGGAAATATATCTCTCAAATATTCATACATAAAAATTTTTCAACAGTTTAACAAGAGTAGTTCTTTTAACAATAGAAAAGTTTTGTTTATTAAGCACCAGACAGAGCTGATCAGGTTAAAATTTGGAAGACTAGGTATTTAATGGCTGTTTTACTGCAGAATTTAATGCATAATTCTGTTGTTTCTGTCTATACATATCATTCTTCTTGAAAGAGAATAGAAAAATGAATGCATGGAAAACTGATAAGAAGACAAGTAAAACCATTACTGTATGACTGTGTGAATTTTCAGAGCAGAAACAGACATGATTTTTGGATGAGGAAAGTGGGCAGTGAGTGCTTAGCTATTGAGTATCTGCTCAGGTGTATGAGCACCCCCATGAAGACAAGCAGATAATATTTTTAAAATCACAGTTCATATTCACTTTGAATTTGATCAGATTTTCTGCTGGTGAGGGAGGGGTGTTTGCCCAATTTATGTCTTTCAATCAAAGAAGGAATGTAGTAAAATAAAAACAAATTGGATTCCTGTCCCTCAACAGCTCTTAAAAACTTTTAGTAACTTCCTTGAAAGAACAGACTTCTCTTTTGTTAAGCACAGTTTGAAAGGATCTTTCTGGGTAATAACTTGTTAGCAGACAATTAAAGAGATAACCTTTACTGTCTGTTACCACTGTAACCTCCCTGCAAATTCCCTTTATCAGACCTCCCATAGTAAGCAGTTAAAACTGGCAACTATGGGATGGAGGAGTTAAATGCTCTCAAAATTAGTGTTGATATTAAGATTATAAAGCTTATTATAATCTTCTATGTTTAAGGTTCTATAACACATGTGCGTTTGTTACCATCTTTATAACTCCTGAGCTGAGAAAGACCAATAGGATAAATACTATTCAGATCCGGGAAAGATTTGACCCTGGGCACATCTAAAAGTGAATAAAAGCTTGTCTCCTACTCTCTTTCTTTTTTCATGCGTGAGTTATCTTGCTAATCCAATGTTAACTAGATTAATGTGGTAGAAAAAAGGCATTTCTTCCTGCACTATACAAAGGCTGTAGCTGAGTGCAGTGTATATCTTGCTTAGTACTGCGTGAGTGTTGAGAACCTAATGAGCTCATATCTCCTTTCTGAAAGAGGGAGAAAAAAAAGTCTGGCCTAACGATTGCTTTTACAGCCAGCAATAGCAGTGCAGTTAATATATTGCTATGTGGGAATGCTTCTAGCAGCTATCACAGTATACTTCCACCGTTAAGGACTGGGGTGTAGACATTACTCTTGCTCTTGATTAACTAGGGGGTAATCAGGGAGAGAAAGGTGCAAGCAATGAACAGGGTGATTTGAGAGAAAGGCCTGTCTCCCAGCACAGTGACTACATTTCCTCCTAGAATTTTTCTCCCAGGCAAAGGGGACTTGCTAGACCTACTAAAGCTAGGCCAGCTAATGGACCTTTAATCGGTATCCTAGCTCAGATTCTTTGCTGTAACACAGCCTCATCATATAATTCTCCCCAAACTTCTCAGAACCAAGTTAAATTTCCAATTTGAATGATGTTTTTTCCTATAAGAAAATAATGTTTCTGCAGTAATTAGATTATTTTTCAATACTGACAGCTTTGTTTTGGGAAGGAGAAAACCAGCATGGAAGAGATGTATGTCTAGGGTATAAAAGTAGAGCACTAGACCTCCTGAAACTCTTTTTTCTACTCTGTAGAAGATGAAAGCATTTGTGATGCTTGTCATAAATCTACTTTGATATAAACAGAAAAAGGTTTACAGAGAGTGCTGGTAGAAGTGTTTAATATTTTAAACTGATCTAACCCCATGATGTAGGAAGATCTGTTTTTACTGACTTTCAGGACTCAATGCATAGCTTGCTTTTTTGTTCTGCAAGCATTTTTAAAAGGCATGACTAGGGACCTGTGGCAGAAGGATGGGTGCTAATACCTTACTCCGATAACATTATTCTATAAATTTCAGGAACCTAACAGTAATTGGTTTTGGTTTTGGATTTTGCCTCTGCTGCCAGTAATAATTTGCCACAGTAAGTTTTGTGCATTGACTTACAATTTTTAAGTGTATCTAGAAGTGAGATGGTCTGTTTAAGAAATGAAAATTATTTTTATTGTTACAAAAGAACATGTATTTATGTTGTGTGGATCTTTTTCAAAGAAATGTAAAATAGTTCCTCAGCCTGACTGAACATAATAGGATAACTCACTAGGGTTCACAGCTGCATTCACCTGCATTTCTGTAAGTATATACATATACATACGAGCCTTATATATTTTCAGAACTTCTATTTATAAGATTCATGATGATTCACAGGGATGCTTGTGTTATCAAATTATTATCACATTAAAAAAAACCCAAACCACTTTATAATAATAATTGGTCTACAAACTGTCCAACTGTTGCAGTGGCTGTAATAGCAACACGGCTTCTGTGAATGGACATATGGTTATATTCAATTAATTACTTGAGCATTGGACTGTGCTGTATACATGTAGAGAGTTTAGAACATGTTGTCACTGCAGATGCTGTGATAGAGGCAAAAGCAGTGAGTTTACTTTAGGGAAGCATATTGCTGATTTAGGAGTGTAATGGCCCCTGACAAACTCATTCATAAGTGTTATATACTGTTGACATAATAGCACAAGTTCAGGAACATTCTCCTTAATTGCCTTTTCTGATTCTTGACAGGTTTTGTTTTCTCAAACAAAATCAAGAAGAAAGTCTATTATCCCAAAATAAGGCAGATAGAAAGCTTTTGCTAATTTTATAAAACATACTGCTTTTATTCAGATATGCTTGTACTGGTAGGTAAGACATTTGATTTCAGAATTGCTATCAAGGGAGTTAGTGGGCTGTCAAGCTCTAGGAGGTTGATGATACAGTCTCTAGAACTGGTTGAATTGTTTTCCTGTGAAAATAAATTATCTAAGCAATTACGCCTTCTTTATTCTGTTAGACAATCGTTTATCAAATGAGCTTCATTCCTTAAATGTGTTTTTTATGCATAAATGTAATCTGAATGGCTTAGATAGCAGTTTGCAGTCTAGGGGGTATATGTGAATTGTCCACTTTGACTATATTTTATCTAATATTTGTGGTGTGTAGTTGGTTTCATCTGATGTTTGTTATTGATTATTTGACTGTTTAGGAGAACTATGTAACTGCCAGTTTTAAACAGAGGAATAACAAATTAAAAGTGAAAATAATTATAGCACTTTTAGAAATAGTATCCAGTTGTCAGGACTTCTAGAACCAGTACAACTTTCAGAAACAAATGAAGTGTAGTTCTTCTTGTCAGAAACTTCTGATGCATGTGATGGTCTATTATTACTTAATCTGGTATCCTTCTAATCTCCTTCTCCCTGAAAAAACTATCAAAGTAGAGAGCATCACTTTAAGAGACACTGCCTTGGTCTGCCTAGTTTATTCCTGAAATTCTTTAAAGTGAGACTGCATAAACAGCTGACGGGAAGCAGCACATTGTCTCCCCCCATGTCTCATTGTGCCTTGTTTGGGGACAATATTTCCTCAGAATTTCCTTGTCTGGTGATGACCCAGGAATGAACAAAGGATAATGCTTTCCGATATGGCAGTTTTACGTTACAGACATGTTTGTGAAAAGTGGATTCCACTATAAGGCCATTTAAATTTTGCATTTTTATAAAGTCCATTTAAATATTGCAAGGGTTGTTTAACCAAGCAACTGATGGGACTAATGGGCCTTTGTTCCCAGCTCTGGATTGACTTTAAATATTGAGTCATGCAGCTACAAATACTTTATTTGAAACATTTTAGTCATGAAACAGTTAATAAGGATGAGAAAGAAGTAGTTTGGGACATATTAAAGCTTTCATTTAAATGACACTGGATAGAATTATCCTTCAGAAATTCAGTGTATTACAAATGGCAGTTACAGTTTCAAAACAGAAAATAGACTGTGAGTAAGAATAAAGGATGAATTATTGTCCACTAGGAGATCACAATGTCTTTTTTTTTTTTTTGCTTGACAAATTTTTGTTCAGCAACAAATGACTTAGTCATCAAGTATAAGTTTTGTCATTGAATTATTTTTCTCTTAGGGAGCTGTAATACGACACAGAGAGAAACAGCCTTTTTCACCAAACGACAAATAATTCATAGTGTGTTTGAGTACACTGCTTTGAGTAGCCTGCACTTATTCATGACTATTTGATATCGTGTCAGAGGGAGATGGCTCCCCAAACTGCTTGTTACAGATTTCTTTTAATGGGTTTCTTTACTCCATCAGTCACTTGATGATTTCACCTCTTGAGAAACACCTCCCAGTAAAAATGCCATAGTCTTCTAAAAAGGGAAACTAGTGTCATGGCCAAAAAGCTAAATTGAGACTTGAGTAACTAGGTTAAGTTGCTAGCTCCATCCATTTCAACAGGAAGCATACAGCTCAAGGGTGGTTTGGTTTTGGTTTTTCCCCCTACTGTTTCTAAGGAAAGACTGTAACATTTCAACTCCTCTCAAAATTTCTCGTTTGTTTAGTTTGTAAGTACATTGGGGAAAGGATCATTCCTTATATGCTGCATTCTTTAAACACTGAAATGACATGATTTATATTCCTGTTGTTGTATATAGATATTCAGACATGTAGATATACAGCAGATGAAGATTAGATGTGCAATAGGAGTGAATAATGGTATATGTACTGTGGAGGTTTGTTTTGTTTCGTTTTTAAGGAAGCAAACCAGTTATTTCTAAAATTAACAACATAATTAAATATTTGGTCATGTTTGTAAGTTAATTTTAAAAAGGACACCCAATCAGTCCAAAACCCCTTCAATTCTATTCTTTTTTTGAAGCAGTAGGGTATAACATTTGAAGGGGATGTATAAGAGAGGAGAATAATTACTTTAATTATTTTGATTTTCTGATATTCTTGCATCTACTAAATGCAAGGATAAGATCCTAGATAGGAATTTTACTTTTTTTAAAGCAATTATTTTCTCCAAGCTACATTTTCATTATAAATCTGCAAGAAAACACATTTCATAGCTATTTCTTCTTTGATATTATGGAAGATTCCTTGCAACTTAAAAAAAGGAAAAAAAAAAAAAAAAAGAAAATAAAAGAACCTCAGAAAGGGATCCAGAGATAAAATTTTACTCTCGTGGGTTGTGTAAAAGTCTTGGACAGTGTATTTTTTTTTTTCTAAATACTTTTATGGGCATTATGCAAAACAGCCAGAAAAAATGAAGAGATGGTAACAGCATTCAGATAGATGAAATAATATTGCTCCCATGAAAGTTTATTACTAAGTGTAATCTGTGAGGCAAGCATGAACAATCTATTTAACTAAACATTTATATTTCTGAAGAAAGAGTCTCTATTTAGTAATCTGTGTTCACATGAGAATTTTTGGAATATACATCAGACTTCTTAATGCCAAATCAAATAACCTCATGTCTATGTAAATACTATATCATAGTATCATATAAATTTTAATAATTTGTATTGCAGCATATTTCTCTTTTAATCTTTATCATTATGATAAATTAATTCTTCTTCTTGTAAATTCTTTGCCAAATTTCTATGTCACTTTTACCTCACTATTCTTCACGGAAGGGAAGGGAAAAAGGAGCACTGCAATGCAATACTAAGCTTAGCCAATTTTGGATAATGCAGTTTAAGACTGGAATTCATGTTCTAAAAGTCCAGCTAGAGAAATGTAATACTAAATGGCCAGTCAGGTGACACAGCTGTAATAGAATGTGTCAGATAAACTTGATTTTATATCCTTTAGGACATTAAGCACTGTAATACTAAACCAAGAAACTCATAGAAAACTACTGCATTCTGTGGGATCCTCACATGACTTATCTACTGAAAAAAGTGAAGCTCTAGGAAGTGCTTTCTATTTAGGCATCAGCTGATGCAATAGGCATTACTGTTTGTGGTTTGGATAGCCTCACAAATCCCGAATTTCATTTTTTATCCACAAGGGAAGCAAAATCAGGCTCTGAAAGCCTAAGCAATATGTAATAAATCATCCAGCTGCTCCTCTAGGCTGAAATAAGAGAAATATGCAGGCAAAACGGTGAACTTTTAGTCTGCTTAGACCTTCAGTACAGAAGAACAATTCAGCAGTATATTTGTTTAGGGCTGTCTTGTTAGTTTTCAAAACTGTAGCACAGAATTGTAAGTGCAAGTCAGGCAGACTGACTAGTCAGGCAGATAAGGCCTTGAACAGTAATATAAGTCTTGATCTTGCTCATGTTTGAAACCACCAGAAAACATTAAGTGACTAGTAAACTTCTACCCGTGACATTGAAGATGTTATGATCTAAAAAAAAAAATAATCTAAAAGGTCTAAAAATCATGCAATCTTCAACATTAAAAAGAGGAGACTGAATGAAGTTTCTCTCCTTCGCGTACAGAGCAACGAACGCTGTAAGGAAAAATGAGGAGTATTTTCCCATTGAAAGTGGGGGAAAAAAAGAAGCATTGATTAGAAAGGACTTGAAAATTATACATGACATGCAGTTAAACATTTTTACTCCATAGCTAACCACAAAAAGAAAAGCAAATTAATATGCTGTGGGGTCGCAAACAAATTAAAACCTATTATTTTCCACGACTTGTACAATTGGGCTTTTTGTTTCTTTATCTGGTCTCATGATTAATAAATTGTCAATATATTTTACCTAAATTAAACTAGTGGGAGACAGAAAACTAAATTGTTTCACCTGATTTAATAGACATATATTGCACTATAATATCATGAGATTTGATTTACAAATGTGTCCAGGAAGCTTTTTCAATGTGTCTGTTTCTAAGACTGCATATATTTATATACAATTTATACAAATCACAATCAGTCAAGTTTTCTTCATGAAAAATATGAAGTGATAATAGGGAGAATTTATGTGACCAGTATTCTGTGTGGGAGTAGTTGATTTGCCTAGATCAATGATTACGAAGCATTCATAGCTCCCTTTCCTTCTTTTTTATTTTTCTAGTGCAGATTTAATATTATGCTTTTGTAATTTTTAAGGAGTAGAAGTTTTTGGTGGTTTTATTTTTTTTTAAGGGAAATGAGAAATATGAATTTTGGGGACAAGACCTTGATATCGTTTTCATTATCTTCCTTTTTGGCTACTCAGTGTGATCCTCGTAGTTTTATGAAAATTGTCCTGTCAAAGAGATTCAGTGCTTGGGGTTTATTTACATACAATTATATTGGCGTGCTCAAAATCACTCCCTACTTACAGTTTTGCATCTAAGTTTTCCTTGCCTTACTTTGGAAGAAGCAGGATTTATTCCAATAAGATGAGTGTATTAGAGTCTATTTGTGTTGGGATTTAATTGGTTCCAGTGGGGAGCCACTCAGTAGGACTGTACCTACTGCTTGCAGTTTCTTTGCACCTTATCTTTTCCACTACAGCAGTTAGAGTTGATCAGCTTATCATTGACCAAGAAACAAAATTAGCAAGGACCTTATTCCAAGGACAATGTGATTACTATATATCTTAGGAATAGCTTTTTTGGTAAATCGTGTAACATTCAGAAAATTGCTCTAAAGCAAAGGGATTGCTTTAAATTTAATGCCTCTTTTTTGCCTTTGTTTGCTAAACCTAACAGAGAGTGAAGTTTATATCTTTAGGTAATTTTCACCAATCTAATGGCTATCCTCAACTCTGTGTGATCTTGACACAAAAAAAACCCTTCAAAACCATGTAAAATCAAAACATAGGTAGGGTCCAATGTCTGAAAGAGTTCTGACATGACAATAAGCAGTGTTATTCCACTTATTTGTGGCCAGGAGGAAGTGGAAAATGGAAATATGTCGATAAATTCAGAGGTAATTGGGAAGGTCTGCAATGTTCCGAAACAAAAGCCAAAATGGCCAAGGTCAACATTTAAATAATTGGATGAAGCTGCTAATAATTATAAACCAAGTTAAGTACTAAACACTGGTACTTTTTGTTCACTAATAAATGACTAAGAAATGATTGATTTTAGTAGAGGAATTTGACAGGAATTCTCTAAGGGCTGAACACTAGAGAACATTCAGATCTATTTCTACTACTGATTGTATCTTACAGTTTCCACATACAGGTATCTTTTTCTTTCTGTTAACTGGGTGGAAAAAAAAAAGATAGCGGAACTATGATTGATTAAACACTTCAAAAATCTGCACTATTTCCCGTGGTTTTGTGATATATATAATAAAATATTGATGGTCCTGATGTAGCTCGATGCTTTAGCACAACTGGAAGAATAATATTCTGGCAAAACATTGAATAGTTTAACACTTATGATAAATCTTGTTTAAAAAAAAAATATATATTTTCCTTCATGAAAAATGAATTGTGGGTTGTTGGGTTTTTTTGTATCTTCTTTCTGGCAGTGTGTGTGTGAAAGATTATAAAATAAATGATTCGGAAGCACAACTTCTTATCAGAAGGGCATTCAGGACCAATTTCAGTTTCTAACACTGGATATTTGGAGTACAATCATGTTTTATCTTTTTCATATTTATGGAAGAAAAATTTTTAATCTTGTACCCAAACCACCAATTGCATAATCTCAAGAAAATTGAATTGAAATAAATGCTGTGCAGGTGGTGGTGGGGGAGAGAGATGTTCTGGACTATACTGAGTTAGCAGTCAAGTATTAAAGATCTGAATACTTGTCCAGGGTCAGCATGGGTGCCTACAGACTGGCAGGGCCCTTCCCATCCCTCCCAGATGCAGTTAGTAGAGTTTACTACAATCTCGACTTAATTACAGATTATGCTTACTATTAGTTCACACACACAGAGGCAGAAATATATACACATATAAAAGTGTACAAAAGGTACCTGTTAAAAATTCACCTCGAGTTCGGTGAAGAAATATTCATGTAAAATGTCTCAGCATTTCTCAACAGGCGAGGGTTGAGCCTCACAAAGTGAAGAGTTTCAGCCCAGGTCCTGTCGGACAATGGGCCTCTGAATATTGCTGGCTCAAGACGTTGCAAACTCTGAGAGGTATCCCACTGAGATAGAGATACAGGGTGCAGCCTGCTGGAGAACCCAAAGGGCCTCACTTAGGACCACTGTTTATAGGTTCACAAGATGATTGGCTTTAGTCATCCATAAATTTCCATCCTGGCCACAGTCCCAGGTGGTAATTACTAAAAAATTCTCAAGGTTTCAGTGTTGTTCCACTTGAGCTATGACTCAGATAAGAGAACACCTGGGCGTGGCAGTAGGGGTACGTTCCCAGCCTCAGCCATGCAGAGTTTCTGATACGGTCAAAGACCCCCCAACCGCCAGACTCGGTACACCGAGGCCGAGGTTTCACGGGAATTTCTGAGATCAACAAGCGGCCCAGGAGAGGGGGGGAAATGTAGCACCACACCAGGCAAGCTGGCCAGGCCAGGGCCAGGGCCCTCGGGTGGTCATGTGCTGGCAATTGGCAGGAGAAGCTGTGGTGATAAGACAAGTGCCAGGGCAGGATCAGAGAGTTACATGACCAGAAACAGGCATAGTCCCAAGGTTGCTCAGGAGAGGGCTAAGGGTGCTCATCATAGCTTGCCTGTGGCCATGTGCCCATTTCTCACAGGTCTTTTTCAAATGTCTCTTCTTTCTGACTTAAAGCCACACAGCTGCACCAAACACTGGCCCTAAGCCCAGGCAGCCAAACCCCCAGAGTTGGGGGTGGGGGGGTGGCTTGCACTCAGGCCCCTGACAATAACTCCTTCAACTAGAAGTGCCCTTTGTTCAGCTTCTGCTTTCTTTTTGGAGCACAGAAAGAAGTATGCACCTGTTGTAGCCTTTATGAGGACAATGACATGCAGCTGGGAACCAAAGGCAGTGCAAGCAATTGCCTGCCAAGCAAGAAAATCTCTGTGGTTAGGAAAGACTGAAATCTGGCTTCCTATTTAACTGGCATCTGTAGAGGCCAGTAACCAGAAGCACTGTGATCACGGTGTGTGCAAAGAGTTCATGTGGCAACTGGTGTGAAGAGAGCACTCAGGGTGCCTTGAGTTGCTGCTTAAGGCTGTACAGGACTGCTTGAATCAGCACAATGCTGTTTGCGAAACACAAAGGTTCCCTTTCAATGGCTGGTGTGACCATCTCTTGCGTATCAAATACCTCAACAAAGAATGAAACCGTGTGGCTTCCCAGTGAGCTGGCTCTAGTGAGACCACAGCTGAAGTACAGAGTCAGTTTCGGTTTCCCCTGTGCAAGGCAAATGTTGACTACCAGGAGAAAGTCAAAGGTGAGGAGGAGGCTGGAGCACTGGACATAAGATGAGAGGCTGAAGGAACTGCGCTTGTTTAGCCTGAAGAAGAGATAGTAAGGCTAAGGGGAGATCTAATTGCAGTCTTCCACTGCCTACAAGGGGTTTGTAAAGATGATGGAGTCAGGCTATTTTTGAAGTTCAATGAAAAGACAAGAAGCAACAGACACAAAGGAAATTCTGATTAAGTTGATGTGTGGCAAGTGCTATGGGACGTAAGCTACGGATGAATTATAAATATGAAAATCAAGTTTGTTATAATTGTGGACTAGCTAGATATCAGGACCTCTCTGAAGACCCAGTGCACTTCAATCAATAATTTCATGGATGGTCTCACTATTCAGCTATGTAGATGAGATAAGGAACTGATCTGAGAGAACAAACTGACTTGAAACTAGATGTTTGAGTGAACTCCAAGTCAACTTCTCAATTAAGTATTTGACTGACATACAGGAGCTCTAGAAATTACACCAGTCAGCTCCGACTGTGCTTAGTCCAATTTGTGTATTTCAGTGTGTTGGTTAACATCCTGGGTGGAGAATCTGGCCCCTTCCTCCACAGATGGATGCTGTTTCAGAAATGATCCAGTTTAGACAGTGGTAGATAGTCAGTAGAAATTTTTCCTGCACAGATGGTCAGGTAGGACAGTCTTTTATAGGTAGATAAAATATTTAAGAAACATTTTGTATGTCATTAAGATAACAAATAGTGACTAATTATGCATGGGCCAAAGTGGTTGGCAGGACCATGGGACAGCTGGATTATTAGAATTGAGCACAGTGATTCAGGGAATCTTGTCTGATCCAGGTGAAGATGTAGCTAAAAGGACCTTTGTAACAGGGACTCCCATTGCCATCTGGACAGTAACTGACCATCCTGTTCAAGAAATCTGATTTGATATGCAAGTGTTCCCTTATAACAATATCCAACCCCCTTTTTTTTCCCTGTTAACAAGCAACCTGTCCTGAGTGTCTAAGCAACATAAAAAAACACGTTTTTCACCATGAAGGTGGTCAAACACTGGCACAGGTGCCCAGAGAGGCTGTGGGATCTTCATCCTTGGAGATATTCAAAACCCAACTGGACATGGCACTAAGCAACGTTCTTTGACTTCAAAGTTCATTCTGCTTTGAACAGGGCATTGTTGATCTCCAAAAATCTTTTCCAACCTACGTTTTTCTATGTTTTCTATTTTAAAATCTCAGCTGTTTGGGGAAGGCAGTATTTTTCACTCATATATGTTCTTTTCTGAATGTAAGAAAAAACCACAACCCCTAATTGGCGCCTTGAGGAACTCTATGAAGCAACTATGATAGTGACAGTAGCAGAAGTTACCTGTCAAGTTTCTCACTGTAGCTTTTCTCAAATATTTAATAACTGTTTTTCAGAAGGACAACACTTCATGGTTTTATTTTAATAGTTTTGTGAACAAAAATACATTCTAATTATTAGCCAGAATACTTATGGCTCATTTCACTAGAGCAAAAATCTTTGTTTCTTAAACTTTTCTCTTTCATTTTCAGCTATAATTGATACATGCTGGTACTCAGATTCTGTCAATTTTCATAATCTGTGCTATATATAATTTGTAAAACTTGGGACTGGTCTGTGTTTCTATTTGGGTTTTGTGGTTAGGAAAATAAAGAAGGAATTGGAAAAGAAAAAAATAAGAAAGATATTTGCTTCCAATATGAAAGTCTGAGGATGTTTGAACCTTTTTTTTTTTTTCCCATGTTTGCACAGAAGGCGTGTGAATGCTGAATGTACAGAGTCAAGTCTGAGCATTATAAACCATGCTGAGATTCAGCATACACTAATGGAGACTCAGCATTACTGGATTGAATTTGGCACTATGATAAGCACAGCTCAAAGCTCAGGTAGGGCAAACCTAAGTGTATAGATTATCCCTTGAAATCTGAGAAATTATTTTTGTCCATTAAGAACTTTTTGAATGACAGGGGCAGCATTATAGTGAAGCATAATGAGAAGATGGGAAAAAACTTAGTAGGATATGTTAGCAGGAGATTATATTGTGTGTTCTAACAGTCTCCATTCTTACAGTTTTGGACTGGCTATTGGATTTTCATTTGAAAGTGATGCAGATGTACTTCTTGGCCTTTCTTGATGTGGTAGGTTATCAGGGTAGAAGCAAACACCACAGTAATGTTAAAATATTCAAATTGGTTCCCAGGATTTTTTTCTTTCTTATTCTTTCTTGCCTCAGAAAGCTTGTATCTCTTTGGGACTGCTAAAGGCAAAGACCTATTCACTTTAATTTGGCAAATATCTACAAAATAGTATTTTGTAGATATGAAGATGAGAAGTTCATGCCACCAAATCTGCATGTTGAAGTGGGTAAGAACATGTGAGTAGTATTCTTATGTGATATATATATGATATATAAATATGATAAAAAAAGAACCAAAGCTGACATTTATAATTTGTGCAGTGCTTGATAATTTCATATTGATTTCACTATGAATTTGTATACAGTTCTGCTGTCTTAATATTTTAAGAACTCAAAAAAGGATATTTCTGAAACTGTCCCAAGCATTATATAAGCACATTTTAGCAAAATTGGACACTTTACTATTTTTTAAAGCTTAGTTACAAGCTTAGCTTCTGAAATGGAAACAGCTTTTAACATTGATAGAATCAATTTCGTACTTTGGTATTTCTGAACACCAACTACTGATTCTTAGCTCGTAATTTAAGAAACAAACATGGAGAGAATGTTAAAATTTTGGCATTAAATGGAGAACTTTTCATTCAGAGGTAGAAAGGGGTTTTTTTAGTCACACTTAAATTACCTTTTGTACTTTAAACCAGCATATTTTTTAAAAATTCGGGATGGCTATTGAAGAAATGGAGAACAAATTAAACATATTATCCACATACTACATTAAACTCTAGAAATAATTACAAGAATCTCAAAAACTTTTACCTTTTACATTAAATACATGAAATAAAGCACTTGTTCCCTACTTAAATTTTAACCCTTCATTTTAAAAGGAGAAATTTTTCTATATGTGATTTCTTATTTTTTGTAGTGCTCATAATTCTTCCAAAAGTTAATAGAAATATTTTTAAAATACCAGCTAAATACACATTTTAGTGAGAATGAAATTCATATCAGTTTGGACGACTAGAAGAGATTTTAACATGTTGTGAGTCTGCATTTATATAAAACAAGTATTTGTAACAAGTATTTGTGATATATGGAAGATTATTATCAACTAAGTTAATAGCCTTTTTTTCCTTGTAATAGTTGTGAACATAGGTACAGTTCTGTAGCAATACTGGGGTATTGGAAATGTCTAAATTCAGTCTCAAGGTAAACATTTCCTATACTTGTGACATGTATGAATGTATATAATGTGTAGCATGGAATAGGTAAGAGAAATTCCACATGAAACCTGGTGATGGACTTCCAGAAATCAATTTTCAGTTAACTGAGAGAGGTGGTAGGGAGGATTAACTGGGCATCATTCCTAAAGGAAGGAGTTCAGAGAGTGACAGAGGTAATTTTAAGATCATAAATGAAGGGAAGGTCAGTTTAAAGATACATCAACGTCACCAATCTATATGATTTTCAAATAATAGAAATTGAAGAAAGAATGTCACAAGAAGCGACTAAGCCAAATTACTGAGGATAAGAACTAAAGAACAGTGCAACTATGAAAAGAGAATCAGAAAGCTGAAGCATAAAACAAATTGCAAAAAATAAGGCATAGAAAGTATAGCAAGAGAAGAATTTTGTATGCATATTAGAGTGAGTGAAAGGTTGAGGAAATAGTTGATGCCCCCATTATGTGTAGGAAATGGTACAAGAGTAGTCAAGAATGCTTTTTATTATTATTAAGCTTTATTTTAAATGCTCACTTATGAGCAGATGGCTAATGTAAATGCAATCAACTTTGAAAGGTACAAAGATGAAAGAATAAGTTAGAGATTACTTACATGGTAGTTTTGACCATTGAGATGTACTATATAATACTTACAGGATCATTTAAATGTCATTCATAATTTTGTATTAGGGAAATTGTGGGGGATAGAAAAATCATAGAATCATAGAATAATTTAGGTTGGAAGAGACCTTTAGAGATCATGTTGTCCAGCTGAGTCTTAAACACCTCCAAGGATGGAGATCCTACACCGATTCCAGTATTTGATCACGTCACAGTGAAAAAGCTTTTCCTTATATCTAATTGAAATATCCTGTGTTGCAGCATGGGCCTATTTCCTCCTCTGCTTTCACTGTGCACTTCCAGGAAGAGTATGATTCCATCTTGTCCATGTCACCCCACATGAGAGTTGTACAACAGTAAAATTCCCCATTAGCCTTCTCTTAGTATGGATGAACAAACCCAGCTCTTTCAGCCTCTTCTCTTACACTGTGTTTTTCAGTCCTCTGACCATGTTGGTGACCCTCCACTGGACTTGATCCAGTACATCGATGTCTTTGTTGCACAGGGGAGCCCCAAAATGGGCACAGTACTCCAGATTTGGTCTCACAGGAGCCAAACAAAGTGGTAGAATCCCTTGCAGTAGAGTCACTTACATTGACTTTGCAAGGTTTTCAACACCATCTCCCATAATATTCTTCTATCCAAATTGGGACGTAACAGTCTGGATGGGTGGACAACTGAATGGATAAAAAATTGATTGTATGGTTGGGCTCAGAAAGTGGTGGTTAATGGGTTGTACTCTAAGTGGAGGCTGGTAACAAGTGCAGTACTGCAGGGGGTTGTTCTGGGACCTGTTCTGTTCAACATCTTTATCAGTGACCTGGTAGCAGTGATGGAGGAGACTCTAATCAAGTTGGGAAATGACACCAAACTGGGGAACTAATTAATGCATTGAAGGGCAGGACTGCAATCTAGCGAGATCGAGAGAACCTGGAGGAATGGGCCAACAGGAACCTCACGAAATGCAACAAGGGCAAAGCCAAGTGCTGCCCCTTCTCAAGGACACAGGGTGGGGCCTGCCGGATTGGGAGCAGCCCTGTGGGAAGTGATCTGGGGGTCTTGGCAGACACAAGCTAAGCATGAGCCAGCAGTGTGCCCTGGCTACAAAGACGGCCAACAGTGCCCTAGAAGGTATTTACAGGAGTACAGCCAGAACACTGAGGGGAGGGATCACCCCCTGCTCCTTGCATTCATGAGATCCCATCTGAAATACTGCACCCAGTTTTGAGCCCCTCAATACAAGAAAGAAATTGATGAATGAGTGAGTTCATCAGAGAGTACTGGCTGGGGACCGTAGCACTTGCCCTGTGAGGAGAGGCTGAGGAACTGTTCAGTCTGGAGGAGGGATCATCTCAGGGGTGCTTAACAACAACACCCCAGTACCTATGAGCGGATTATCAAGAAGCTGGAAGGGGACTCTTCCCTGTGGTGCAAGGTGGGAAGATGAGAGACAGTGAGCATAAGGTGAATTCAGACTGGCTATAAAGAAACACTTTTTCACTCTGAGAACAGGCAGGCAGTGGAGCAGGCTGCCCAGAAAGGCTGTGCAGTCTCTGTCTTAGGATGTTTTCGAGACCCGATTGAATAAAGGCCTGAGTAACCTGGTCTGACCGCACAGCTGACCCTGCTTTGAGCGGGGGGATGGACTAGACAATTCCTGAGGTCCCTTCCAGTCTGCATTTGTGATCCCATCTTTGCATATGTGGTTGAACTTCATTAATGCAAGAGCACACTGCTGACGCACGTTCAACTCCTCCACCAGGACTTCCAGGTCCTTTTTTACAAAGCAAGAATACAGCTTCTCTTAAAAAAAGAGAGAACAGGAAGAAGTAGAGACAGAGAACCTAAAGTTTTATTTAAAAAATTAGCTTCAATTTCTGGAAAGATAAACATAAAATCTATATGTTAATATTTAAAAAGCATAAGTAAGAGTCAGCATAGAATTATTAGGAATTGTATTTACTAACGATTTATAAATATATGGAATAAATTGTATGAACTGTTCTGTATTTGGACAGAAATAATTTTACTGTTGAATACAATCCATCTCATTAATTTTCCAACTAAAAATCTGTTCTCAAAAATTTGAAAATTCCATCAAGAAAATGAAATGACAGCTTTTTGCCTGCTTTTCTTGAAGAGTTCTGTCAGTTTTGCTTCCTACAGCAGAAAGTGACTTTGTGAAGATCCTTTCTATCAAATAAATGAGAGGCAAAAAGAAGCCCCACAATTAGTTTTCTGGATTTTTTTAAATTTTCATCTAAGTGTTAGATGTATATTTTTCAAAGATATTTTGTATTGTTGTTGTTTTGTTTTGTTTTGTTTCATGAGAATAGATTTCTTTTTCCAGCCATTTCTTGTGTCATATGAGCTTAAGATCTGTCACTGCCTTATTGAACTGGACACTAAAAAAGTTTTCAGTTCTGTCCTAACCCTGAGAAACCTTTTGAATGCATTTGCGCTCTGTCAGTATATCTCTTAAATTCTCAGTCTTCTGTGATACCAACAGTGAATCTGTCCTTCAGTGTACAACTAAGATTTCAATGACAGCACTCAAGTGCTTCAAGTGTGTTCTTCCTATTTTCCATTTCTAGGACTACATCAGGCAGGACTGACGCCTAAACAGTTAGAACAAAGGCATGTCTACTACTCAGAAAGTCTTAATAAGTCAATGAAAGTGCAGTGTAAAAGATATAAAGCACCAGCAAAATTGTTAAAAACTGAAGCTCTTATTGCGATTTTTTATTATTATTATTATTATCCCGTAATAAATTAGAGGTCAAAGTTTCAGAAATATACTGTAATATAAAATAAATATCAGTCAAACAACCCATGTAAAGCAAGGCCCAAGTATGAGCCTCTAGAGTTGTAATAAAAGTGCTTTCATGGAGTTTCTGTAAAGGATTTCAGTGAAGGTTGAGGGGAAAGGGACTGCTGAATGGTTTTACAGATAGCAAGACTTCCTTTTTTAATGCAACATAAATTTTATTTTACATGTCACTCTTCTCCAACTTTTATTGTTTTAATAACATAAAGGGTGAGATTACCAATGGGATTTGTATGCTCAATTCTCATTAATTTTAATAGGAACTGGTCACCAAAACCCCTTAGGCAACCCCAAAAACATCAGCCAAAATTTCCTGCTGTATTTAAGAGCAAACTGCAAAACCAACAAAGCCCAGAAAAGCTCTTCCAGTTGAAAATCTGTGAGCATGTGTCCTGGTTTCGGCTGGGATAGGGTTAAATTTCTTGCTTCGGAAGTGGTTGGCACTGAAGCACAGCTCCTCCTGGCACCCTTACTCTTGGTGCTGGGCTGGATGTTCAAAGGGTAGG
>NW_009225133.1:0-2284 GCF_000690835.1 Fulmarus glacialis
GTCGCTGGCCTTGGTGCTGAAACCGCAGGCGCCGCAGGCACGGCGCACCTTCTGCAACGCTACCCCCAACTTCTAAATGATAAATATCGATATACCGTGTAAACAAAACCAGAAAAATAGACTACATGAAGCATTTCACAGTTTTGTTGGTACCTTTGTTGTGTAAATAATTATTTCTTACCTGCAGCTGAGTTTATAATTGAAGTTACACAGTGTGTTAAGGCCATTTTCTCCTTTACGATAAATCCATCTATCTTTACGCAGGAAAAGTTTTTTTTCTAAGATCAAAGAGAAGAGGCACATTAAGGTCACTATGAAGATGCGTGCAGAACTGTATGTAAGGTATTTCTTCTTAAGCAGCAAATTATTGGAATTAATGGTTTCTGTATATTTCGTAAGATTAGTTTACTCCCTCAGAATGCCATCTTAGAATAAACAAAACAAACTAGAAATCAAGAATTTTGGACTCTTGTGAAAAGTTATTGGGTTTACGTGTAATTGTGTTTTAGCCAGGTGAACTATGTATGTGAGAAATTACTATTGAAACCTGATCCTTAAATTATAAAAGAATTTTATGAAAGAAATTATGATTCTTTTGTTAAAAGGCTCTGTTCCTGTGCACAATTTCGGAGATTTTCACTTAGATTCATACATTATTCTGAAGATTAAAAGACCCTCTCTTTGTTTTTATAAAATTGAAAAAAGTAATAATAGAATACTGCTTAGTGTATTTACATGCAAATGGTTTGTTTAATAGAAAATAGTTTTTAATCTTATTTTTGTTCGCATTTTCTGATCTCATATAATATTTCCTTGCCTGAACAGTAACATATAAGAAATTGAGTACAGTATCTTTTAGAGGATTTATGGTAATGCTGCTGAATTTAGCTGAGCATAAACAGCATGGTGAGCCCCTCAGGGTCTCTTCATTTTCCTGACACACTCCACTGCTGCCCCATTAACACTTCGTCTGTTATTGCCATCTACTCAGTTTAATGAGTATCTTTGAATTTGAAGTTCTACACAAGAAACAATAGCTAAAATAACTGATGCACCTACTGCAGTTTTCAGCAGAGTATCTTATTCCCTTTGTAGTTTTTTTTTAAATAAAAAGTACATTTCTATTCTTCAGCAGTGTAGTTACATCATGTCATTTTCTTTAATTACAGTAGACACTAATCACGAGCACTGAGTAATGACTACAAATATGATGCTGTATCTGTCTGTGTAGAAGGTAAATACATGCTGAATAACTGCTAGAGGAGGCTTTTCCTTACTTTAAAATTCATCCTATTAATACTGACTCTTTAATGTGAAGAAGGAATAATACTGCTGGAGACTTTGTGCTGTCAAAGCAGAATATTATATTTCTTCTAAGAAATCGTAAGACAGAACGACTAGGTGCTGTTTTCTGATACCTCTATGAGTCCAACTAAGTGCTGTAAAGGGTCAGTATGTGGCTCATTGGATTGGATTCCTGAAACAGGATTTCTCACGTTCCTCTGAATACATGCATAAACCATCTTAAATTATTGAACAATAAGCTGTATTATCAGACAAGGACTCAACCCAAATTAAAGCCTGAATAATGCTGCACTGGGACGCATCATAGGATTTAAGAATAATTCTAATTTTGCATTGAGTAATAACTGATCAGCAAAAGCAAAAGATAGCTCTAAATCACCTTAGATATCTAACAGATATGGAAAAGTCTTTGCGAAATAAAAAGTCTGAATAATTGAATAAATTTCTATTCTAGAAAACCAAGGAAATCAGTTGGATATTGGAACATGTTTTTGTCTTAAATGCATTTATTGAAAGCCTATTTTTAAAAGCTAAAATAACGTGAGTGATTTTCTCTGTTCCTGGTAAGCTTGCTATCCATTAGTCAAGTGGTGGTTTTAATTTCTTTTTTTTTTTTTTTTTTCCTTTTAGAAAATGAATCTGGAAGAAAATTGGTGAATCCAATCCAGTGGACCTACAAGCACTCTGACAGGCTCAGAGAGCAGAGTCTGGACCAAAGAGCAATTACCCCACCAAACGATTTCAGGTACAATTGACCTAAATATAGCACTCTCTTGAGATTATTGACAAGAGTTCATTTCCTCTAGTGCTTTTCCCATTTGCTACTCCTGGTAACCACTGTGATCTTATCTGCTTGGTGCTGCATGACTTCTGGGATGCAGCTAAGAGTTCTGTTGTGCATTATCTTTAAATAGACAATTCATGCTAAAAAAGTCTTTTGCAGTTAAATTAGATGATGCATATATTATTCTTGCTGCTG
>NW_009225133.1:2301-23225 GCF_000690835.1 Fulmarus glacialis
CTGAATTGTCTTGGACCTGGATGCACTGGAATTCTTTTTACTGTGAAATCAGAAAGGTAGTACTAGCTAACTGTAAATAAATAGGAAATTTTATTTCATTAAACTGTAACAGTAGAGTCAGCAGTGCAGGATGGATAGGTTGGAAAACTTGCTATTTTTTTCTTTGTGTATATATTTAACCGTAAAGTATGGCTTCCCCTGGTGTCATCCTCCCTCCAGGCAATCACTGTAGTTATCATATGCTGGCACAAAAACCAAATGAGTGTATAAACTGAGTGTGTAAGTGTACAAAATGTGGATGAACTGAATTCAGAGGCTGGTAATGATAAAACCCATTTCAGTTTTGAAGAATGCATTTTTCTTAAGCATTACTTTCAAACTTGTGCAAAATGCTGGATACATTTGCATTCCATATATGTGGAATATAGAGAATATAGATGGTGTTCCCTTGGTGTTCATCACAGAGATTTTTTTTGCGTTCTATTTCTTTTACTGAATTCTTACTTGGAAAACCTATGCATTGCCCAGAAGTTCAAAAGGCTAGTATCAGACTTCATGCTGAACAACTGTTGGGGAGCCATTTTTTACAGACCTTTATTAACTAATATAGCAGGACACAACTGTGCTATTATTTTCCTGCATATCCCCTATGTTTTCCCAAAAGAACATCAGAATACTTATTTTATTAGGGGAGTAAACTCTGCTGATAGCCATAGGTCTCACTCCTCAAAGGAAACTCAGGAAAAAGGTCAGTTGAAAGCTGAATAATTTATAAGATAGAGACACATATACAATATATTGGTCTACTGAGTTGGTTCCTTTGGTGATGATGGACAGCAGTTACGAATGTAGTTAGACTCAGGAATTCTACACTAAAATAAGACAAAGCATGAATCAGTTAATTACATTACATAGTAATTAAGTTATTATAGGGAAAATTTAGATTAAATATAGGAGAGAACTTACCTCTGATTTATTTTTTGCCAATCTAATGAGTTGATGAGACACAGCATATCACAGTGGAAAGCAATAGTAATTTGAAATGCAAGTATAAGAACAAGAAAGCAGTAAAATAATCTGTGAAGGTGGGATGGGAATGTGCAAAGCATGATTAAATGGATTCTCAGCTGGAGAGGTTGAGGTCATAGAACTTCTTGCACTGGGCTTTAGGATCCTGAGAAATCTGTGTGGTCCTTTCTGGTGGACTGCTAAATAAAATAATTTTAAGGTTTGAGAAGTGAGGGAATGTACATGAGAAAATTAAATGGGTTCACGAGAGGATCTTTCTGTTGTAGAGTCTTCCACAGAACAAGACAATTAAGGAACCACAGGCCTAGGGGGAATAAAAAAGTAAAATCAATCCTGCCCCAACACAAAGAGAGAGAGATAACTTACAAGCAGTTATCAACAGCCCCAGAGTCTGAATCGAAATATTTACCTTCTTTACATCTGATATTTTACAAATAGAACTTCTCATAGTCTTACTGACTCTTGCAGTTCTGCAAGGGCATAACCTTGCAGACTAAACCCTGCTGGTGTGATTTTTTTATATTTTCTTTTTGCCTGCATAAAATATATCTAAAACTTGATCTTATATCTGCAGAGGAATATCAGATACACACATTTTGTTAATTATTGTCTTTACATTCCAGATACCTGACATGGCTGACGTACAAACAGTTGTACATACTATAGATGAGTAAATCAGTTTGAAACTTAGGAACTAACCCCTGAAAACCTCATGTAAGCTCCCTTCTTTGTGTGAATGGTCTTTGTGAGGATTGCTCACTTCAGCTGATGACAGATAGAAACATCATTCTAGGCTTTATATTAAGCTCCATCTTGTAATATATTATGGACCCAATGAAAGGTACAGCATCTTAAGCATTTTTTAATATAGTAATTTGACATCTTCAAGGGATGCTCTGGTCCCTTACAGGATGCAGACCCATAGAGGACAATATCATAGATTAGGGATTTTAAGGCACTTTATCCCTGCTGCTTTATTCAGTTTGCCTGGCCACGATGGTGAAAAGACATAGTAAAGCAACCCTAATTAGGCAGTGTAGGAATCCCTGGTATGCAACATTCTTCTTAGCCAGCTTTATCTTCTTCCTGCGTGTGCTACAGTGCCTCAGGGAGTGAGAAAAGTCTGGTCCATTAATTAGAGAATTAGCTTAGAGTTGGGAAAGATGAGTTCAGGTTTTGTCTATACCACAAACTTCCTGCAAGACACTTAGCTAAGTATTGAGGAAAATTCAGCAAGACCTAAGGATCGGGGATTGTGACTGTATTTTCTCTGCTTTTGAAGCAGAATCAGGTGTCCTATCATGTTTCTGGTATCTTAGTTACCCCACTTAAATAATTGAGTAGTCAGAAATCTTAGCTTCCTTCATGAGCTGAATTGAATTCTCTATACTTCTGTATCATACTGTTCTTATGTAAGGATATTGATGGAATAGCAGGGATGCAGAAAGCAAAATAATACCTTATGTTAGTTTAGCCGGAGTATTACAAATACACTGTCATGATGACAAGTTCATGTTAGCTCTTGGCAGTGTAAGTCTTCCTAATATAAGCTTCTAAAAAAGCAAAGTTCATCAATCAAAATGTCACATGTTGCTAAATTTACAGTTTATAAATTACCACTGTAAATTTAAGTAGTAGAAATCATCACATAAAATTGTGCTTCTTTTTCTTTGTCTCTCTCTTAAGTGGTTTCAAAAATGAGGCAGTAGGCCCTTTAAATGCAGTTTCTAGGCAGCATCTCTGCTCCTGTGAACAGGCATCATTGTTTGTATTGCATGGGCCAGCCAACTGTGATTGATCATAGGCTGCTGCTGATGTTAGCACGCTAAAGAGAACAGTTACGTTAAAGCTAAAAACACCAGGGCAGGGTCATATCACCAATAAGAATTAGAAGAAAAAAAGATTTGTGTGTTTTATTGGATATATAGCTCAGCCTGCCAGAATATCTAATCCCTAAATCATCCTGAAAGTTGTTTAGGATATAAAATCAAATTAAACCCACTATCAAAGGGCATGCTCTCTCTTCACTGCACTAGCAGCTACATGTATAAATCCCAATCCCATATCAAGGGGAATACACAACATAAGTAAAAATGTTTTTTAAGAGAAATCTGATGATGATAGAGCTGATAATTTATGTAGCAAACACTTAGGAAGTGTTGCAGTAATTGGATTAGGAGAGGTAAAAAATAATTTTGCTAGATCATTACAGCTTCTTAAGGCTGAATCCCTCCTTTTCTACTACTCTAGCATTTTATGAATAAGGGTTATCATGTAGCTTTATTTCGACCAGTTTCCAGTTTTTAGCTTTGTTATGTGATCTTAAATGATTCTTTTGTCTTTATGAATATTGGGTTGTAAATTTTGGCGGGCAAAAAAAAATCTTAACACATATGCACGTTTTGCTTTTTTCCACTTCGGATGAATGACTACGTATTGCTTAGCTCCTATATCTAACTGAAGTATTTTTTCTGAAGCCAAGGAAGACACAGAAGACTAATTTGAAAGCCAAGTAAAGTTAAGAGAAAGACTTCATTGATCAAATAGGGTTTGGATCAGGGTTGAGTTAGGTCAGAACTATGCTTTTTATGCAGTAGAAGTAAAGCTTTTATTAACAAGCCTACATATAAAAAAAGACTTTCACACACTGAGACAAAAGAGGTACAGAAGTACATTTCTACAGCAATACATTCGTCTTCAGTGCACTGAAGAATGCCAAGGAAAGGGATATGCTTGATAAAAACTATGAAGAATCTTATCCAGTAAGTAACTAAAGTCAACAGAAGGTACACATTTTCTAGTCAATCAATCAAAGCTATAACGAGAAACTCTTTTAAAAAAGATTTTTAAAAGCATGGCGGGAGGACAAAGCATGTGCAGATTCTTACAAGCTTAGCAGTCCTTTCTGTACACAAATACAAATACAGTTTAGGACTCTCTAGTATGTCCTTATTAATGTTATTGCAAACAAAATTTAAAGAAAGAAGGGTACTCTAAAAGTTTCTTCTCTTCTTCCAAACACATTTTTGGGAAGGTGCAGAGGGAGTAGACACTACCATTTCACAGTCACCTTGCCCATTTCAAGAGGGAGCTGCTCCACTGTGGTTTGGGACATAGCAGGGCATTGCTGCTCAGCAGCTCTCCGTAGTGTTGTCCCCAGATGACCTTGTGGATGGATTTCTATTTCAAAATCATACAGAAGTTAAATATTGCTAAAAATAGCATTCACTTGTGTTGTGCTCCCTTTCATGGCTTCTGGGGTGAAATTTATCTGTCCTAATGTAGATGTCTTCTATATCTAAATTGCCTTTGGCTAGGCTGCCTTTATAGTCAATGGAGAGAAATAGACAATTTTAGGGCATGATTCATCTCTTTGGAATGTAGACATCTAAATCAGATTGTAGAATAGCATATTCCTTACTAGTGAGAATAAAGGAAACCTAGGGATCAGCTTAGATGTTGATGCCTATATTGCAGATACCTACAGTTAAGTGAAATGAACTCTATGTCTATAGGAACTAAGTCAGAGCTCAAAGTCAGAGGAAAATATCTTACTCTTCAGGAAGCATCTTTTGCTTCAGAGCTCCTGGTTTCACTGTACTGGGGTGCATGTTCATAGCCATAGTCATGAGGTGATAAATCTAAAAGAAAAACTACACCCCCGCCTTCTCCTACTTAATATTTTAAGACGTGAAAACTGAATAGACTTTATTGTGTGAATAGGTAATTTGTATATGTCTATCATCAGTTATTCCACTGGTTCCATAGTGGTATCATTTTTTTACTAGTCTCTGCTAATAATCTGTATGTACAGAATCTTACCATGGTTTTGATTGGTCCTTGTAAACCATTTCAGAACCAGATACTTTTTTCTCAATCTGAAATCTCTGCAAGTAGGCAGAGAAGTGAAGATACTCAATTAATTTAGGCTAGTAGAGTAATTTAAATTGTTTCCCCATCATAATCATTACTGTTATTGCCAGAGTTTCACTGAACTCCCCCGTAGATGAGGTGGTTAGTGCAATATACCTGAAAGTCCCTACGATGAATATTTTCAAGTGCTAACAAATGAGTTTTGCAGAAAGGATGTCTGCTTTATTTTGGTTGTGTTTGCTTTAAGTATCAACCATAAGCAATAAAATGGAACATACAGGAATGAATAACATCATTATTTATTATATATTTAAAATACGAAATCAACAATTAAAGACCTGTGTAAAACGCTTGAAGACCAATGCAGCTTCTTCATACACTCTTCTCCCATTGTGTGCAAAACTCCAGATCCCAGCAAACCTGCAAGACTTTTGTCAGATGCATACCCAGGAGTAGCACAAGGATGACAGCCTGGAGTAAGCAGATTGCTAGTGAGGCTAGCAGGTGCCAAAACATGCTGTTTCATGACCCAGTGTAAAGATGCCAAAAATAATCTCAAAAGTACTTCAGTAAATAAATGCAAAAAACCCTCAGGCTTCAGAAATACAGTCTGTAGAACTGTCTGATATTAAGCAAGAAACTTAAAGTCAGAAGACCAGTGTTCTAATTTCTGCTCTGCAACAGATTAACTGTGTTCAGGTAGTGATGCCTTTTGGCCAAAATCTGTATTTTGCCACTTAAATAGATGGCATGTTTTTCAAAAGCAACTGGGAGCAGAACTACAATGGATTCCACAGATGAAAACATGAAATTAAGTTGAATCACATGCAAATGTTGACTATCTCTACCTCATTTTTCCTGTCTTTCAGAGTTATAGTATTTAGCTGTCTTCGTTTACAGTAGTTTCAAATGTGTAAACAGCAATAAAAATTGCTTTGTAAGTGCAAGTGTTGTAAAATCAGTTTATCTTACTATGAAAGGTAGAAGTAGATTCATACCTATAAAATATGTTTGTTTGATCAGCCTGAAAATAGTTTGCTATAGATAAAGTAGGATCCAAATGGCTGTGTTAAGCAATTGTATTTAACTTTAAAGACAGCAATACCAGGACTGTATTAAGTGAACCTGAACTTGCAAAATGCACGTGAAATTGTCAGAATCATTGAAATAGCCAGTACTGTGTGTTTAGTATGTAAAATAAGATAAATGCAATAAAATGTATGGCTGAAATTGAAATACAGAGGCAGGGGTGAAAAGGAGCTAAAAAAGTAGGTGTGAAATTTTGTTTGCACTTTACATATTGTATTTAAATTTGAAATCCTGTCACTGTAGCCCTTTGCAAATCTGCTGCTGAACATATATTGTGTAAGATATCTAAAAGTTGCTAAGAAATAAGGGATAGTAATTATGACAGAGGAATGATGATTGCTATAGTTTGTAGACACCCAAAGAAATGCCCATGTGATAAAATTTTCAAGGTGAAAAAGTATTTCCATGGTAACAAGCACTTTATCTTGAAATCTGATTATGAATGCAAAGCCAAGGAATCCAAAGTTTAAGAGGTAGCATATAGTAAATGATGCAGGAGAGACAGGCACTTAACTTTCCGAAGTTTATGAATATGTGTGTACAGTGCATGTTCTGAAGTACCCACTGAGCTGGCTCTGTGCAAAATGACAGGGTTCTTTATATAAGAGATTAGAAAAGCAAAATCTTGTATGTAGTCTGTCTATCCATCAGCAAGTCACATAATTCCTTTGAGCCATGGTAAGCCAGGCAGTGCACACAGAAAAAAAAAAGAAAGCATCTTTTAAAACTGAGATCTTACCTTAAATGTGTAGCCATGTATTACAAAAGTGATGGGTCATATCTTTGAGTGCAAATGAAAGCAAGGAATGAACTCATAGAACAAAATACGATCGCTGATTCAATATGCTGATATAAGAGACATAGTTGTTCCTAAATTACAGAATATTTCAAATGGAAGCCACTTAATTAATCAGATATACAGATATATCTACCCATATGTACACAAGGAGCCTGTAGTTTTCACAAACAAAAATTCTCATCCATATGAAAAAGAGGAGGTGAAGGTTTGATTTGGCTTAGTCTTGTATGTATTTGAACAGGGCTGATGAAAATATGTATGTTTTGGCTCCACATCTCTTAGGGTCCTGCTGGCTGTTTGTCTCAGCATCTTTTTCCCAGTAGCCTGTGTAACAAAACCTAAAAGTGATGGCTTGGTTTCAAAGTGGTGTTTTGTTCAACATTAAGATGCCAAAATAGAGGTGTCTACATGCAGGTGTCTTGCTCCTTTCTTAGTGGAGTTGGGACAGTAGGTGACTGGTCTGCTGAATCTCTTTCTATGCTGCACTGACTTTACTAACTGGATATCCACTGACTACGTTGGAAGTTTTGACAGTGCTAGCGTGTACATGTCTAAATTTAATCTTCAGCTTTCTTCTTGTAATATCACCCTTTTGCAATCCCTGAATTGTCTGGAGTGGCGTAAGCTTTATATACATCAGAGTAATGCAACCAATCTATCCTGTCCTATACAATTTTTTTTCTATTTTATTAATAGTTTCTTCTGTTAGAGAGGACTTCTACTAGATTCTATAGAATACTGAACTTCAAAAATAGTTGAATTAAAGTTCAGATTTTAGAAGGTGTTAGGTAAAGGTGGATGTATAAGGGTATGCACAGAAATTGCCATTGAAATCATGTGTCCAACCTGTCTGAAAATTGAAATGGGTTAAGTAAATAATTTGTTGAAGTATTTCACGAAGTCTGTTAAATGTGAGCTTGCATTTCTGGGCGTTTCCTTTTACCTCTATGAATATTTATAAATATCTTTTGTTGTTTAACCCAGCAGGCAGCCAAACGCAACACAGCCACTCACTCACTCCCCCCCGCCCCAGTGGGATGGTGGAGAGAATCGAAAAAAAAAACCAATCGTGGATTGAAATAAAGACAGTTTAGTAGAATAGAAAAGAAAGGGAAAATAATAATAATGATGATAGAATATACAAAATGAGTGATGCACAATGCAATTGCTCACCACCCGCCGACCGATGCCCAGCCAGTCCCCAAGCAGCGATTGCGGCTTCCTGGACCATGCCTCCTAGTTTATGTACTGAGCATGACTCATATGGTTTGGAATACCCCGTTGGCCAGTTGGGTCAGCTGTCCTGGCTATGGTCCCTCCCAGCTTCTTGTGCACCTGGCAGAGCATGGGAAGCTGGTAAGTCCTTGACTAGTGTAAACACTACTTAGCAACAACTAAAACATCAGTGTGTTACCAACATTATTCTCATACTAAATCCAAAACACAGCACTATGTCAGCTACGGGGAAGAAAATTAACTCTATTCCAGCTGAAACCAGGACAATATCCTAATATTTAAATCCATTTTACTAAGTTCAAAGAAGCTGTGCTTTCTTAAAGAGTAGTTGATGAGTAGCAAAAAGTCAGTGGTTAATTCTTACGGGAAAACCCTTCAGGTCAGATAGAGTCTACATGATTTTCTTAAATTCTTTTATAGAGATTAATTGACTGATTCTTTTCAGGGAATATTACCACATAAAACTTATGCTTAATGTAAACAAGAAAGTTGTATAATAAGGGAATGGCCACTGGAAAGGGTCTGCATTTACTTTCAAACAACAAGAACAACAAAATACTGGCTTGTTTAATGGGACAGTGTTTTTTTTCCTGTTCTTATTTAAAATCTTACAAAGCTGCAGACAGTGTTTAAGTTGTGAGCCCAATAACAAGCACAATAATGGAGACCCAGTGGAGTAGCCTTCAGTGACAAGGCTTGGAGAATTTGTAGAAAGGGACAAACGTCTCAGGATGGTTTCCTGTGACCCCATCAGGGGAACTCTCTTACTCTGTGATGATGGGTATTCACTGAAGCTGACCCTTCTTCACCTCCTTTTTATATGTTTATTAGCAGTCTGACTTTCTGGGGTCCTGAGAAACACCTTGAAGTTAATGGAAGCTGAATGTATTCTTTACTTAAAAGAATTAGTCATAAATTTCTTGTTGAACTCATGTAGTTTAATTAATTCACGTGACAATGGTAGGCAGCAGGATCTACTGTGCTCTAGTATATTACATAGAGGATGGTCTCTATACTTCAACTGCCTCTTTTGCTGTTTATGATGCTAAAGGAAAATTTTGGCTAAAATCTGGATCCAAACTTTTTGTAGAAAATAGGAATAATTAGTAATGAAATAATCATTCCAATATTCCAGTTGTTATAACTCATTCCAATATTGCATTTCCAATAGTCAAAAGTAAATTCTGTTTTGAGCTAGAATAAAATACAGATGGTTGATATATGTCTTTTAATCAGACCTCAGCAGGATCGTCAGTTATTTCATATTGTGTTGAGAATCTAGTTGAGAATCTACATTAAATAGTCCAAACACTCAAAAGCTAATACATGCCAGAATTAACTTTGTTAGGGCAAGTTAATTTAATCTCCCCCATGCATATGCATTATGAAGACTTCTTTAATTACATGATCACATCTTATTTTTCTTACAAGACCTTTTCCTCATTCGCAGAATACATGATAGTCACTTAATGAGCAGCTGTTCAATATTTTGTTTTCTTGACATTGTTCAGTGTGTGGCCCCATACCTTGTTTACTACAGAATATTTAAGCCCTGCTCTGAAGACAGAATTGTTAATTATTATTAATTATTATTAATTTCCTTTTGGGATTTTCCTAGTGATCATCACTATAGTGTCTAAGTGATGAACAAACATTAAATTAGCTTTACTGCAGGCCTCTGAGATCACAATGTGATTTCCATTTTGTGGCTGGGGGACTGTGGCCCAGATAAACTGTGTTCAAAAGGTGCCACTAATCTGCAAGACCAGCCTGAGGTGATTAGGTCCAAAAGCCTTGACTCCTTACTGTTATATAGAACTTTTCCAACTCAGGTCTTCCTGTTTCCGGCTGTGTCTCTGAGCATTCATCACTTCTGCAAACTCAAATGCCTTATCTCAGTGAGTCACACAGAAAATGAAGAATATGCTTTTAGTGACCACCTGTAGAAAACCTGGTTTGAATTACTACAATGGGAACTTTATGGCAAGAAAAGATAGAATCCTGCTTTCTAGGCCAACATCCAATTACCTTAACCATTCTTTCTCATCTTCCAATGCTGTCCCATTTTTTAGTGCATTCCTTCAAAATTCTTCACCAGATGAACCTTCTTCAGTGCACAGTTCTGATTCATCCTTAGAGCAAGGCCATCTTGCACATTGTATGAGGCAGGTGTATTCTGGGAAAAATGGTGGGAGAGTCATGTCATTAGTCTCCATCATCATGCCCATTCACAAGACAGGGAAAAATTAGGTTATATAGGCACCACTTCTGACATATTTGTCCTTGATTTGGTCATGTTAAAAAAGTTATTTTGGAAAATGTGTCTGTGTGATTGAGAGAGAGACAGAGAGAGAGACAGAGGGAAAGATAAAAGAGTACACACTTACCATTTAAAATATAAACCCGTAAGAATATCTCAACCCCTATCTGAATTACGAGATGCCTGGAACCTTAAAATTCCCCACACCGTGTAGTACCATTCTTCTATTAAAGAGGATGCATGGAATAATATTCTGTAAAAACTGCTGCTGGAGGAATAAGATACAAGATACTTTTTCATTACCATCAGACTCCACAGATATTTACTGACAGCACAGGAATCGTGAGAAACTCAGATTTGGTTCCCAGAAGTCCCAGAAGGGTTTTTTAGTCATTATTGATTCTCTGCTCAATTCTCAGTGACCTTTTCTACCCCTTTTCTCTCCATCTGTTATAACTCTGAATATAACCCAATCCTATGTTCTTAGCAGAACAGTTCTAGTTCTCACTGCCCCACTGGCTTCTTGTCCCGTGTTGTTCTTTTTTTTACCCCGAGCATAGTTGAAGTACTTGTTCTTTACCTCCTTGTCTTCAGTGCCTTTCTACAGTAAGTGTCTGTAGGTCTTTATCCCTCATTCCTCCAGGGCTGGATTCCCAGGCATTTGTATGTCCTTTTCATTCCCACTGGCTCTCCAGCCAGAAACTCCATCATCAAACTGTTTTTTCAGTTTCTGTGCCTCCAACCATCCATCGCTTGTCTCTTTGCACGCCTGTTCCAAATACTGCCGTTAAATGTTGGCTCTTCCTCTGTCTTTCCTCTCTGCCGCTTCATTTTCCTTTGGACAGTAGGGAACTGATCAGAACTCTCTTCATGTAAATGTCATTGTAAATTTGAGAGCAGAGCTTCTGTTCACTCTAGGACAATGTTGCATGAGTTTCATTTTCTTTGCTCAAAATTTGGACTTAAATCTAAATAAATAAATCTAAATATCACAGAAGTGATGCACCCATGACTGGTACTCAAGACCTGACCTATGCCAGGCAAACTTTTCTAGTCCTGCTAGATACTTACAATGTCTGTTCCTACTTAGGCATTTCTGCTTTTTCTCTCCATTGCTGATCACACTTTATCTGATCATCGGTCTTGAATCCAGACAGATTCTAGTAGATGAAACCACACTTCTGGGATGTTACATGGATGCAACCCCAGAATTCAGCACTGAAATGAGACCTACTGGTTATTTGAGTTACAGATGCACCTCTTGACATTCCAGTAACAGCTGAGCAGGTTAATCTCTTCATCACTTAACAGTCTGTTAATGTAATGTAATAACTTGGACAGAGCCTATGCAGAAAAATGCTGCAATACCTATCTATGGAAATTGTACAGTGCCAGATACTGTTCAGTTTACTTACTGCACGTTCGTATAAGATTTGAATCCAGAAAGGATCACTGGTTTATCTGGTATCATATCTTGCTTAACACAGGCTGGATAATTTTATCTACATACTCTTGTATTGTTCTATAGCTGAGGATGGTCTAATCATTATTTGATCTTGAATTTAAAATATCAGAAGGTGGTGGATTTACTTCTGTCCTCCATAAATTGTAAAGCTTTGCATCACTTCTGAAACATTTCTAGAAATTGTAGCCAGCTCCAAGAGGGACTGAGCTAACGTCTTCTTGTGAAAGTGGTGTTCCATGTGAAAGGAAAGCAAATAGCACTGGGAAATACTCACTTTGCATTGATTAATTATTGTTTTTAATTTCCATGCTTTCAAAATGCACAATTTCTTGGAAGCTTCACTATACTGCTCTCTTCTTCCACTGCTTCTGTCTCTTTCACTCCATTGTACTTTGCTTTGTCATCTTGGTGCCTCATTCTTTTCTTGGCAAAGAACTTGGGAGAGCACATGATCAATAAAAGATTTGGGAAAAAGGTGCCAGGACAGCCTAAGCTTTATAATGGAGTCTGTGGGGAATATTTTAAATGAGGGCAAGGATATTGGATTTGGAGCAAGACAATAATGTTGTTTAGATTTATTAGGATAAATATGAGAGATTTGTGCTCAGTTTCCTGCCTTGCTCACATCTTCTGGCTGTTCTTGTCTTTCTGTGACACAATTCCTTTTCAATAAAATGGGAATAACACTGTCTTATAGATATTAAAATAGCTACTTCACAGATACCATAGAAAGAAGAAAAACATTGATTACACTCGACTAGTGTAGTATTACAGCTTGTATGAGTACTGTCATTGATGGTGTGTCTCGTATGAGTACTATCATTGATGGATTGGGAAGTTTTAAAGCTAAGACAGCTGAATTTTTCTAAACCTTCCTTTGTTTGCACAGTTCTGACCATTGTTTTACTATACCCCCCTTCCCCTCAAGTGATACTCACACTTTCATGGTTTGTATTACCTTTGAGCTTCTCACAGCTACTCACTACTGCTCATATTTCACCACTGCTCCTGTTCCTCCAAAATTCCCTCTGTCTTGCCCTTTTTACTTTAAACCTGTTTCCCGCAGGCCATTACTCTGTGCAAAGCAGCTTCCTTCTCCTTTGACCTGTATGCCCTAAGTCAGCGTAGAGGGACATTCAGGCTGCATGAAGGTGATGAGGCGTTGAGAGCGCATATACCAGTGAGAAGATGAATGGAAATAACAGTCAAATATTGTACAAATAAATAACTACTCTATGGATAAAAAGGTATATACATCTGTTTTCACAGCAGGAGTTTCTGAGTTGCGTGAAGTAGCTCTTTGATCTGAATGACATGTTCTTAACTCAGGAGGAATTATTTCTGGAGTTAATAACAGCCTAGTTGTAAGAGAGAGGAACTGAGCTGTGCACTGACCGTGCCTGTACTCATTATGTTTACGCTGTCCTGTTTGTCTTCGTAGTTGGGGTAGCCCAAGGCAGATGTGAGCTCTGTTGATACTACTGTGTCCTCACTGCTTTGTCACTCAGGTGTGTGTATTTAGGGACATATTCCATAGTTGTCTATGCTGAGATGTTGTAAAATTATTTCCAAGTTAGTTCTATTATGGGAAGACCCATCTGTCTTCTGGGGACAAATTGTTCAAACAGCAGAATTCAACCACTGTGGAAGCGAGTTGAGTCTTTTTTCTTGCTGCAAGATCTGTGTAAAAGCATGGCCAGATTCTAGCTCACACAACAGATAACGGCATAGGTTTATCTGCTGTCAAAGTTCATAGATTTTCCTATGAAGGGTTAAGACTAAAAGTGTATAAAGCCTAGGTCAGTTACAGCCTCGACAGCCACCACCACCTCGCTCAGCTTTGAGCACATAGTGCAGTTCCCAGTTCACACTGGTCTTGAATACTGACTAACATGGCATGATGAATGGCTGAGAGCATTTTGTAGAGGTAGCTCAGAACAATTTTGTAGAGCTAAGGACCTATCCATGCTAGGTCACATTGGACAACAAAGAAAACCAGCATTGATCCCTTCCTTCTCCAGGAGGTAGAAATTTTGTAGATCCCAGCTGGTATGAGCTGGTGGTCAAGAAAAATAACAACCAAGACTGAACTGTTTTCTCTAAACAAAGTAGACACAGGCATGCAAAATCAGTCTACTTCTTATACAGTTCAGGAAAATGGGACATAGTCTCATGCTGGCTATTTTTCATGCCAAATTATGTCTTAAAATGTAGATGTGAACCAGGAATTATGATCAGCGCAGAAATGTAACAAATTTTCGTGGAGCTAGTAAATGCTGTCCTCCCACTAGGTTTGTACAAACCTGTGTATTAAACGCAGAGGCAAAAAAGGACCTTTTATGGCTGCTGGATTTCACACATGGCACACTGATGACATTGATTAATTGAAATAGAGTCTAATTACTAGAGAAAGAGATTTTATTGCATTCAAATAGAAATATTCCTTTACAGAATCTTTATTGTCCTGACAAACATGTTCTAGTTCATACTTTTAAATTTTTAATAAAAAACACACCAAATTTTCTGCTCATTTGGTCTGAGTCTGGAAAGCGATATTTTTAGATTAAGAATGATGGGCCTGATTCTACAACCTTATTTATGTGACTTGTCCCACAGTGACTACTCTATTTATCAGTGCCAAGGATATCTAAGATCAGAAAGCTCTTTCCTTTCATTTTCTGAACACTAGAAGACAGAAATCTATTTCCAGTTCTCAGTGAAGCTTTAGGATGCTTGGGGCTTTGTCCATCATAACTGAGTTTACACTCCCTAATGATGTGTAACATTCTTATCCATTTTGTTTCTGTTTCAGTGACGCATAATGAGTATTACCAAGCTAAAATTGGGGAAAGTAAAATGAAATACACATTGATACAAATGGGGTATTATCTTCAGTCAGAAGGCCTGTGTTCTACTAAAAGTATTTTTCATGCAATACCTGCCTTTCTCCTTTCCCTTAACAGGCTGCCCAGGGAAGTGGTTGAGTCACCATCCCTGGAGGTATTTAAAAGACGTGTAGATATGGCACTTAGGGACATGGTTTAGCGGTGTTAGGTTTACAGTTGGACTCAGTGATCTTAAAGGTCTTTTCCAACCTAAATGATTCTATGATTCTATGATTCTATGTACTTAGGTTAAACCTTTGCAAAGCAAATAGCATGATTTGGTGAGAAGGAGTTCCTTGTACAACTGGAGTCATGCACTGATTCTTGAGTTGTTAAAGGTGGAAGATGTTAACATCATGATTCTGTTACCTAAATAAGCAGCTTTGATTGTGTTTTTGATACAGAATGTGTAAGAGAGCATTTTACTACTCCTGTGCATGCCATTTGTTTAAGATCATGTGCCACTAAGTTTTCATTGTATTATTATTACTCAGAGACTTTTTTATTTTACAAGATACCTCTGAGGAATATACATTTTTGAATGTTCAGCAGTAAAACTTGCTGACACTCTACCTGTAGCTGCTAAACATTATAAATGGTGCTTTTATTTTGATTTTTTTAAGTGTTTCAAAAGAACTTGACTTTTCAGATCACAAAAAGAGCAAATTATATTCCAACCAGATATCCATTGGAATGCGCAAAGTCACTTCCAATCACCATTTTTCCTGCATTTACCTGGTGTTAGTAGTTGGTGGGGAATGTACTCATTTTCGTATGACCAAGTAACAATAGTCCTGTGACAGTTGCGAGCAACTGGAAAAGCAACCCCTAAACTGCTCTTAACTGTATGAATGCTGCTGCAGAAAAGATCCTACACTGAAGATGTGATCCTTATGCTCTTCTTCTGCATAATCAGGAATCTGGGTCTCTGTTTTATACTTTAGCCATTTGACATTGAAACTTCAGAACATGTATTTTGGTTGGGAGCACAGATATGTAAGGTATAATTTACCAGCAAAAATGCCTTTAGAAATTCAGGTCTTCTCCTGCATCTGTTTTCTCCTTGGAAGAAGAATAATGTTAACTAACCCGGAAATCTAACATTCTGTTCTAGCACACTCCTGGCACCGCTGCCACAGTTCCTTTCTCATAATCTTCCAAAATCCTGATAGAGTCTAGAATTTTGATGTACATCTCTCTGATGTCAAATATTAAGTGAATCTAATCTTGATGAAAGATTTGCCTAGATCCCATATTGTTAGCCTATTTACTCTCTTCCTGAGAGGCAAAGGACTCTGAAATTTTGGTGTGGTCATTAACATAAGAATGTTTCATGTTCATAAAAAAAAATTCTATTATACTTTAAAGAGCGGAGACTTCTAGAAATATATTGCTTACAACTATGGTAAAAGGATTCCAACCTATTTATACTTCTCTTACTAATTATTAACCGTTAAAGCATGAATAGGGTGAATTTTGATATGAAATTTAACTATTAAATTGTTATTTATGTTTAGTTTTCCCTTCAGTTTCCTTTAGTTTTCAGTTTGGATCCACTTATCTTGATATCTTGAGGTCAGATTTCAAAGGTGATTCACATTCTTTAAGACATGTACAGTACTGGCTGGGATTTTACAAAGGGCCTGGACTGCTAAGGTGCTTATATAGGAAATCTCATCTCCGTTGCTGAGACTTAGATATAAGCACTCTTGGAAATACCACTAGATACTTACTGCAATTTCGGATGTGAAAATACCTTTGAAAATCTGTTCCTAAGAGCCCATGTTGTACATCAAGCTATATTAAAATCCTGATGATTTCTTCACACACACCCAAACTGATAAACTGTGAAATGATTATTCCATCTCTTCAGCTTATCTCCCCCTCCTCTGTCCTTTTTACACAGAATCACACAGTATTTCAGGTTAGAACAGATCTCTGAAGGTCATCTAGTCCACCCTCTTCCTCAAAGCAGAGCCAGCTTCAAAGGTGGATCAGGTTGCTTGGAGCCTCGTGCTGCTTCAAATGTCTCCAAGGACAGAGGCTCCAGATTCCACAAAATTCCATCTTTCTATGATGTACCCTGTTCCACCCTCACTGTGATTTTGTGTTGTTTTGTTTTTATACAGCTAGCTAGATATGCTACTGTTCTACTGGTCTTTCAATGCAGATGTAGATGCTTCTCATCTGTTCCTCTTCTCTAACTCTTCTCTCTTCCCCATGATTCCTTTTTACCCTATTCCTGACCTCTCTTACACTTGCTGTCATTTTATCCTGATTTTCTCTTGACCATGTCTCTCTAGCTCCTTCCTTTCATAATTCAAGAGTGTATTAGTCTTTAACATTCCCAGTCCTTAGAAAACCATCCTGACTCTATTTCCCTCTCTTGCTTCCCACTGTTGCTCCAAGATCACTTGTGCTATTTATGCATTCACATTCTGTTGTATTAAAAGCATCTGATCTTCAGTGCTATTATAACCCCCTTCAAATGGACTTCTGACCTTTTTGTTAGCTGAAACCACTCTCACCAAATTACATAGTGATTCTCTCTTAGCCAGTTCTTCATCCTCCGCTCACGCTGTCAGTTTTGATCTTACTAAATCTCGTCATACCTTCTATCTTTGGCTCCATTCTTTACTTGTTTTCCTCCTAAATCCTTAACCATTCCTTTCGTTCATCCTTTGAAGCATCCTGATCTGACTTCTGCCAAAATCCTAAGGAGTTTTAGTTTTGATCCATCTCTCCTCTCCTTTTACACATCACCTCTACAGTCCTATCCACAAATAAATACAATTGACATTTCTGTGCTGCTGACTCAGATTTATATCTGTACTCCCGATATAATAATAGCAGCTCAAGATGGGCATGATTAAAAAAGGGCTTCCCTCTTAGACCCTCCTTACTGCTTGTTTTCTCAGTCACCATCTCGTCTGTCAGGCTGATAATACAGATGTTACCTTTGACTCAGGCGTCTTCAGATCCTCCTATCAAGGCTATGTCTAAATATTTCAGATTCCTTTCTTCATAACACATCTAAGCTGTGGTTCTTAATCCCATACCAGTAAATCTGTTGAAGTTCTCTTATGATGTATCTACACAGTGTATTACAACAAACATTCTAAAGACCTCGCATGTTTTTAGCTAGAAACCTTTATAATAGTAAAAATAATTCATCTATGAAAATAACATATATGAGTGGGTAAATTGTGCATTGTTTAAGTATGTGTGAATATGGTACAATTTATATAAAGTTTGGGGTAAAAGGTGGAACAGTTGCAGTAGGCAAACTAATCTCAGGAAGTCCATTTCATAATAAGTCTTAAATTTCACTGTCAAGTACAATTTTATTTTTTAACTTCATGCTTGCCTTCCTGCTGCACTCAACATGTAAAAATGTACATTACTGCTATATTGTTTATCCACCATTTCTGATATCTCTGAATTTAGCTTGGTGTTACCGTACATAGTTGCACAACAGAGGAAACTAAGGATGGATCCTTTGCTTTGGGTTTCTGTATTTTGACAGATATTAATCAGTGCTGTAACTCTGGATTTGTGTTGCCACATTAAATCTGCAGTAAAAATTCACTCTCCCCGTAAGGCAAACAGGATCCTGAAAATTTGCATGCTGCTCACCTGGTGTGCTTGCTCTTCATCACAAGATTAAATATGCTTCTGAGGCTGAAAAACATGCTTAGCAAAGTCAACATTTATGCCGGTAATATAGTAGAAAATGTAAAATGTTTCCAAGCTCAGAAGTCAACGAAGCTGCTGAAACATAAGTAAATGCTCAAGACAAAATTAATTGTATCGTGGTCTAAGCATATGTGTATTGATTCCTGGGGCAGACGGTTGTGCGAAGGACAGGAGAGAATAAGGGTAAAGAGGAGGGCTGTGAATTCAGTTTCCAAACTGTTTTTATTTTGAAAAGCTTTTTCATTTCAAAAAGCATCTGACATTTGAGATACAATGGGAATAAAGAGACTGCATAAGAATTAAATTTCGCTAACATAATTTTAAAGTCTTTTACTGGTTTTTTTTTTGCCCAAAACCATACAAGCAATGAGAAGGGCAGTATGGGTTGAGTGATAAAACTATCACAAAGCAAACCGAGAGTGTTACATAAATGGACATTTCTTTTGCTTTAAGTTTTTTATAAGCCTCCAAATTACATTTTTTTGTATTTTACTTTTATCCACTGACTTTAATTAAAACTCATCAGAGGTGTTTGTGTTTTTATGGGATTTTTTCTTTTAGCTGTACTGGATGTGACCTTTAGTAGCCTTTTTTAAAAACAATGTTTTCTGGGCATTCTTCTGATTTGAGTGTTGTTGCCTCATCTGGCATTGAGATTTTACAGCTTTATCTGTTTCAGAGTAAAGGTGGTCAGCTGCAGCTGTGCTGATCTGCAGATTATCTGGTACGGTACTGCAAAGCAGTGGAGCCGCAATCCCATTGCACTCTTAACAGAGGCAGAAGTTGAAGCTTTCCAAGAATAAGGTCTGTTTTCAAGACCTTAAATAGTCTTGAGAAACTATTTCAAAACTGTAGTAGAATTTATTATAATTATACCAGCGATGTACTAATATACATTACTACAACAAAAATAGGAAAATGCCCTGGCTTTGTATATATGCTTTTAAAACCACTTGCTGATATATTTAGTCTAAGCATAAGGTAGTGTTTTGAAACTGGAGTGCTAGGAAGAGTGGTATGCTGAAAGCCTTCATTCAGTGTAGCATGGCTGGGGCAGAGGATTGTGGTGAAGCATAAATACAATCCATAGAGTTGATTCTGTTGCTCTGCCCTTTCTCATATGCATATCACCCATCTTTCTGAAGAGGGTGTCATCTCTTTTTGTATGCTCATAGCTCATACTGAGAACAGTCAAAGTCCACTGGTGCTAATGCAATATAAATTGCTGTTCAGTAATAATAAGTTTAAATGCCCTAAGCTTATGGTGTTTACTGCTGCAGAGAAGGTAGACTGTTAAGATGCTATTCCCAGGGCTTTTTTTTTGCCCTCTTTGTTAAAGTCTAAAGAGTCACCCTAAAAAATAGGCAGGAGGAAGAATTGTGATTTGACTGCTAGTCCACAGGGAGCTGGTCGAAGATCATTGCATTCATTTCACATAGGCCACTGAACAGCTCTCAGACCTTAAAAACTTCTAGCCATTACCTTAGCTAGGTTGGATGTGAACTAGTAACATAAAGGTGAAAGGCCCTATGGACCATTATCATATCATACCCCTAGTCACATAGACCTCTTTTGCCTGTCTTCTTAAATTTGTGCTTCATCAACAAATATGATTCTAGCACAAAGCATCCAGAACTTCTGGTATGGTCTACACAGACACTGTAAAGCACCTGGGACACAAAGGGAGTTTCTGTTAATAATTCAGGCTGACTTTAATGCACCACATAAACTAGATTTTTTTATACATTTAGTCCTTAAAAGTCCCGTTAGTTTCCCCCTCATCCCCCCCACCTCTCTTTCTTTACTTTGCAATAGTATTTTCTGCACTGATGCGAAATTTTATGAGATCTTCTGTAGGATTTTTAATTTGTCTCATTTTTTTCATAACAAATAATAAGAAGGTGAAAAACAATGGCAAGAAAAATGAAATTATTTCCACTATGCCTCTTTCATTCACATTATCTCTGCTTGTGTGTGTAAGTGTGTGCTTGTGTGTGTGTGTCCACATCCTTATTGTCTCTGCTGGGGATAAAGTTCTGGGGTGTATTACAAACTCCATACAGCAGCACTGAAAGGAAGGACTAACCTTGCTTTAGTATGACTTTTAAGTAACAGTGTAGGACCATGTACATACTCAATATGTAATTACCGGTATAATTTTGTGTAACCACACTGGTACTGTGATACAGTAACTGTCGTAAAACCCAAATGACATCTTTTGAAATCTGCATATTACCCTTTAAATCCTTATTGAATATAAATTATGGAAAACCAGTTAGTTATCTGTATCTTTCTAAGCCACAGAGAATAGTTAATATTCAAAATCTCTGCAACAACAACAACAAAAAAAACCCTGACAATCAAAAAATTTCAAAATTATAAGTATTATTACTAAACTGGGAATGAGGAGGTTTCAAGCTTACAGATCAATATCTCTTCCTATTTCTTAGCGGGGAGGGTGTATTCTTTCCACATTTATGAGCACAATTAAGGGTCTAATTCAATTAAAGGATACTTTGTAGCTCTGCAGCGTGGAAAGCCGTGTAAAACCCTGGAAGCTGTGAAAATTGGCTCCACACCCGGTTAGCTCAT